>NW_024751021.1:0-75207 GCF_018991925.1 Homarus americanus
ATAACCCGGGTCATGTCACTGAAGGGGTGCTGCCTGGCCCTCAATTTTATTCATGGCACTGAACGGTGACTGAACCCTCACACCCTGTTCACAGCACTGTAGGGCACCTGGCCTTCACACCTTGATTCATGGCACTGAAGTGGTGCACGGCCTTCACACCCTGGTTCTGACACTGAAGGGGTGCCCGGCCTCACACTCCGGATCAGTCACTGAAAGGGGTTCACGGCCCTCAGCACCTGGGTCATAAACACTGAAGGGGTGCCTGGCCCTCACACCCCCTATTCATGGCACTGAGTGTGCCGCCTCACACCCCGGTTCAGTACTGTAGGGGTGCCTGGCTCACACCCCTGCTTCATCGCACTGAGCGGTGCCCGCCCTCACACCCCGGGTCAGGACTGAATGGGTGCCCGGCCCTCACACCCCTGGGTCATGGCACTGAAAGGGTGCACGCCTCATGGTCCAGTGCCCTGGCCCCACACCACGGGTCAGGGGCTTGAGCGGTTCCCGGCGCCACACCCCTGGGTCATAGGGCAGTGGGTGCCCGGCCCCTCACACCCCAGGTCATGTCACTGATGGGTGCCCGGCCCTCACACCTCTGGGTCATGGCACTGAAGGGGTGCCCGGCCATCACACACCGATTCATGGCACTGGAAGGGGAGGCCCGCCCCTCACACCCCGGGTCATGGCACTGGAAGGGGTGCTCCGGCTCACACCTCAACAGAAGTCCTGGAAGGGGTGCCCGGCCTCACACCCCGGGTCAAATCACAAGGGTGCCTGCCCACACCCTGTTCATGGCACTAGCGTGTGCCCCACCGTCACACCCCCGGGTTCACGACACACTGAAGGGGTGCCCGGCTCACACCCTCCCGGGTCATGGTCCTGAGCAGTGCTTCCGGCCCTCACACCCCGGGTCAATTAATTAAAGGTGCCCGGCCCTCACACCCCCTGTTCATGGCACTGAAGGGGCGCCCGGCCAGTCACACCCCGGTTCACGACACTGAAGGGGTGCTCAGTCCTCACACTCCGGGTCATGGTCCTGAAGGGGTGCCCGCCCTCATGCCCCGGGTCATGTCACTAAAGTGGTGCCCGGCCTCACACCCCTGTTCATGGCAACTGGAGGTGCCTGGCCGTCACACCCCGGGTCAAGTGTCACTGAAGGGGTGCCTGGCCCTCACACCCCTGGTCATACAGCTAAACAAGTGCCTCACTCCTGGTCATGTCACTAGAGGGGTGCCCAGCTCTCACACTCCCGGTCATGGCACTGAAGGGGTGCCCGGCCCTCACACCCCGGATCATGACACTGAAGGGGTGCCCGCCCTCACACCCCGGTTCACAGCATCAGGGGTGAGGCCCTCACACCCCGGGTCATGGCACTGAAGGGGTGCCTGGCCTCACACCCTGGTCATGGTGCGCTGAAGGGGCCCGGCTTTCACACCCCGGGACCATGGCACTGAAAGGGTGCTCCGCCCCGCCACACCCCCGTTTCATGACACTGAAGGCACCGCCCTCACACCCCGGTTCATAGTGACTTAGAGGGTGCACGGCCTCACACCCCGGGTCAAGTGGACCTAAAGGGTGCCTGGCCCTCACACCACGGGATTATGGGGTTGAAGCGTTCCCGCCCTCACACCCCGAGTCATGGTGCTGGAGGTGCCCGGCCTCACACCCCGGTCATGGCACTGAAGGGGTGCCTGGCCTCACACCCCAGGTCATGGTGCTGAAGGGCACACGGCTTTCACACCCCGACTTGGCACTGAAGGGGTGCCCGGCCCTCACACCCCGGGTCATGGTGCCTGAGGGTGCCTGGCCTCACACCCCTGTCATGGCACTGAAAGGGTACCCGGCCCTCACACCCCGGTTCATGACACTGAAGGGTGCCTCCGGCCCTCACACCCCGGGTCATGGGGTTGAAGCGGTTCCTGACCTCACACCCCGGGTTATGGGTGCTGATGGGGTGCCCGGCCCTCTCACCCCTATTCTGGCACTGAAAAACAAGCCCGGCCCTAACAACGGGTCATGTGAAGGGAGTGCTCGGCCCTAACACCCTGTTTCGCAGCACTGTGAGGTGCCCGCCCTCACACCCCGTTTCCCCATGGCACTGGGTGCCCGGCCGTCACACCGTTCATGACACTGAAGGGGTGCCTCGGCCCTCACACCCCGGGTCAAGGGGTTGAAGCGGCTCCCAGCCCCTCACACCCCCGGTTATGGTACTGATGGGGTGCCCGGCCCTCTCAGCACCCCCGATTCTGGCACTGGAAAAACGAGCCTCCGGCCATAACACCCCTGGATCATGGTGTTGAAGGGTGCCCGGCCCTCATACCCCGGGTCATGGCACTGAAGGTGTGCCTGAACTACACTCCGGGTCATGGAGCCGGGAGGTGTGCCCGAACCTCACCCCCCGGGTCATGTCACTAAAGGGTGTCCAGCACTCACACTCCCGGTCATGGCACTGAAGGGGTGCCCGGCCCTCACACCCCGGATCATGGCACTGAAGGTGCCCGGCCCTCACACCCCGGTTCACAGCACTGTAGGGGTGCCGGGCCCTCACACCCCGGGTCATGGCACTGAAGGGGTGCCTGGCCCTCACACCCCGGGTCATGGTGCTGGAAGGGGTGCCCGGCTTTCACACCCCGATTCATGGTACTGAAAGGGGTGCCCGGCCTCACACCCCGCTCATGACACCAAGGTACCCGCCTCACACCCCGGTTCATAGCATCTTGTGGGTGCACGGCCTCACACCCCGTCATGACCCAAAGGGGTGCCTGGCCCACACCACGGATTATGGGGTTGAAGTGTTCCCGGCCCTCACACCCCGAGTCATGGTGGTGCTGAGGGGTGCCCGGCCCTCACACCCCGGGTCATGGCACTGAAGGGGTGCCTGGCCCCTCACACCCCAGGTCATGGTGCTGAAGGGGTGCACGGCTTTCACACCCCGATTCTTGGCACTGAAGGGGTGCTCCGGCCCTCACACTTCGGGTCATGGTGCCTGAGGGGTGCCTGCACCTCACACCCCGTTTCATGGCACTGAAAGGTACCCAGCCCTCACACCCCGTTCATGACACTGAAGGGGTGCTCCGGCCCTCACACCTCGGGTCATGGGGCTGAAGCGGTTCCTGGACCTCACCCCGGGTTATGGTGCTGTTGGGGTGCCCGGCCCTCACACCCCGGTTCTTGGCACTGAAATCGAGCCCGGCCCTAACACCCTGGATCATGGTGCTGAAGGGGTGCCCGGTCCTCACACCCCGGGTCATGGCACTGAAGGTGTGCCCGAACCTCACACCCCGGGTCATGGTGCTGGAGGTGTGCCCGAACCTCACACCCCGGGTCATGTCACTGAAAGGGTGTACGGCCCTCAAACCCCGGGTCATGTCATTGAAGGGGTGCCCAGCTCTCACGCTCCCGGTCATGGCACTGAAGGGATGCCCGGCCCTCACACCCCGGATCATGGCACTGAAGGTGTGCCCGAACATCACACCCCGGGTCATGGTACTGAAGGTGTGCACGGCCCTCACACCCCGGGTCATGGTGCTGATGGGTGGCCTGGCCCTTACACCCCGGGTCATGTGAAGGGGTGCCCCGCCCTCACACCCCGGTTCATACCACTGTAGGGGTGCCCTGCCCCCACACCCCGTTTCATGGCACTTAAGGGGTGCCCGGCCCTCACACCAATGTTTATGACACTGATAGGGTGCCCAGCCCTCACACCCATTGTCATGTCACTGAAGGGGTGCCCGGCCCTCACACCTCGGGTCATGGCACTGAAGGGGAGCCCGGCCCTCACACGCCGGGTCTTGGCACTGAAGGGGTGCCCGGCCCTCACACCCCGGATCATGGTGCTGAAGGGGTGCGCGGCCCTCACACCCCGGGTCATGTCACTAAAGGGGTTCCCGGCCGTCACACCCCGGTTCATGACACTGAAGGGGTGCCGGGCCCTCACACTCCCGGTCATGGTGATGGAGGGGTACCCGGCCCTCACACCCCTTGTCGTGTCACTAAAGGGGTGCCCGGCCCTCACACCCAGGGTCATGGACCTAAAGGGGTACCCTGCCCTCACACCCCAGGTCATGGGGTTGAAGCGGTTCCCGGTCCTCACACCACGGGTCATGTCACTAAATGGGTGCCCGGCCCTCACACCCCGGCTCATGTCACTGAAGGGTTGCCCGACCCTCACACCCCGGGTCATGGCACTGAAGCGGTGCCCGGCCGTCACACCCCTGGCCACGGCACTGAAGGTATGCCCGGCACTCACACTCCTGGTCATAGAGCTAAACAAGTGTAGGGCCTCACACCCCGGGTCATGGCACTGAAAGGGTGCCCGGCTCACACACCCCGGGTCATGTCATTGAAGGGGTGCCCGGCCCTCACACCTCGGGTCATGTCACTGAAAGGGTGCCCGGCCTCACACCCCGGGTCATATAGCACTGAAGGGGTGCTCCGGCCTTCATGGCTCCCCGGGTCATGGTGCTGGAGGGGTGCCTGCCCTCACACACCGATCTCATGGCACTGAAATCGAGCCCAGCCCTCAAACCTGGGTCATGGCACTGAAAGGTTCCCGGCCCTCACACTGCTTCATAGCTCTGAAGGGTGCCCGGCCCTCACACCCGTTTCATGGCACTAAAGTGGTGCCCTACCTCACACCCCGGCTCATGGCACTGAAGGGGTGCCCGGCCCTGACGCCCCGGTTCATGGCACTGAAGGGGTGGCCGGTCCTCACACCCCGTTTCATGACACTGAAGGGGTGCCCTGCCCTCACACTCCGGGTCATGGTGCTGGAGGGGTGTTCGGCCCTCACACCCCGGGTCATGTCGCTAAGGGGTTGCCCGGCCCTCACACCCCGGGTCATGTCACTAAAGGGGTGCACGGCCCTCACACTCCTGGTCATAGAGCTAAACGAGTGCAGGGCCTCACACCCCGGGTCAGGGCACTGAAAGGGTGCCCGGCTCACACACCCCGTTTCATGTCATTGAAGGGGTGCCCGGCCCTCACACCCCGGGTCATGTCACTGAAAGGGTGCCCGGCCCTCACACCCCGGGTCATAGCACTGAAGGGGTGCCCGGCCTTCATACCCCGGGTCATGGTGCTGGAGGTGTGCCCGGCCCTCACACCCCGATTCATGGCACTGAAATCGAGCCCAGCCCTCATACCCCGGGTCATGGCACTGAAAAGGTGCCCGGCCCTCACACTCCGGTTCATAGCTCTGTAGGGGTGCCCGGCCCTCACACCCGTTTCATGGCACTAAAGAGGTGCCCGCCCCTCACACCCCGGCTCATGGCACTGAAGGGGTGCCCGGCCCTGACGCCCCGGTTCATGGCACTGAAGGGGTGGCTGGTCCTCACACCCCGTTTCATGACACTGAAGGGGTGCCCGGCCCTCACACTCCGGGTCATGGTGCTGGATTGGTGCTCGGCCCTCACACCCCGGGTCATGTCGCTAAGGGGTTGCCCGGCCCTCACACCCCGGGTCATGTCACTAAAGGGGTGCACGGCCCTCACACCCCGGGTCATGGACCTAAAGAGGTGCCCGGACCTCACACCCAGGGTCATGGGGTTGAAGCGGTTCCCGGCCCTTACACCACGGGTCATTGTGCTGATGAGGTGCCCGACACTCACACCCCGAATCATGGCACTGAAATCGTGCCAGGCCCTCACACCACGATTCATGGCACTAAAGGGGTGTCCGGCCCTGACGCCCCGGTTCATGTCACTGAAGGGGTGCCCGGCCCTCACATCCCGGGTCATGGCACTGAAGCGGTGACCGGCCGTCACACCCCTGGCGATGGCACTGAAGGTATGCCCGGCCCTCACACCCTTGATCATAGACCTAAGCGGGTGCCCGGCCCTCACACCCCGGGTCATGGGGCTGAAGGGGTGCTCGGCTTTCACAACCCGGATCATGGCACTGAAGGGGTGCCCGGCTCTCACACTCCGGGTCATGATGCTGGAGGGGTGCCCGGCCCTCACACCCAGGGTCATGTCACTAAAGGGGTGCCCAGCCCTCACATCCCGGGTCATTTCACTGAAGAGGTGCACGGCCCTCACACGCCGGGTCATGGACCTAAAGTGGTGCCCGGCCCTCATACCCTGGTTGATGGGGTTGAAGCGGTTCCTGGCCCTTACACCATGGGTCATGGTGCTGATGAGGTGCCCGACCCTCACACCCCGGTTCACAGAACTGTAGGGGTGCCCGGCCTTCACACCCCGATTCATGGCACTGAAGGGGTGCCCTACCCTCACACCCCGGGTCATGTGTGAAGGTGCCCAGCCCTCACACCCCGGTTCGCAGCACTGTAGGGGTGCCCGGCCTTCCACTCCGTTTCATCACACTAGGTGCCTGACCACACCCCTGCTTCATGACACTGGAAAGGGGTGCCCGGCCTCTCACACCCCGGGTCATGGTACTGAAGGGGTGTATGGCCCTCACACCCCAGTCATGGACCTAAAGGGTGCCTGGCCTCACACCACGGTCATGGGGTTGAAGCGGGTTCCCGGCCTCACACCTCGGGATCATGGTGCTGGAAAGTTCGGCCCTCACCCGGTCATACTCTAAAGGGTGCTCCGGCCCTCACACCCCAGGTCATGTCACTGAAGGGGTGCACTGCCCTCACACCCCTGGTTTATGTATTGAAGGGGGTGCCTGGCCTCACACCCTGAACATGGTGTTGAAGGGGTGCCCGGCTTTCACACCCCTATTCATGGCACTGAAAGGGTTCCCGGCCCTCACACCCCGGGTCATGTCACTAAAGGGATGCCCGGCCCTTACACACCGGGTCATGGGGTTGAAGCGGTTCCCGGCCCTAATACTCTGGGTCATGGTGATGAAGGAGTGCCCGGCCCTCACACCCCGATTCATTTCACTGAAGGGGTGTCCGGCCCTCACACCCCGATTCATTTCACTGAAGGGGTGCCCGGCCCTCACACTCCGGGTCATGTCACTAAAGGGGTGCCCTGCCCTCATACCCCGGGTCATGTCACTAAAGGGGTGCACGGCCCTCACACCCCGGGTCATGGACCTAAAGGGGTGTCCGGCCCTTACACCCCGGGTCATGGGGTTGAAGTGGTTCCCGGCTCTTACACCACAGGTCATGGTGCTGATGAGTTGCCCGACCCTCACACCCCGAATCATGGCACTGAAATCGTGCCAGGACCTCACACCCAGATTCATGGCACTGAAATCGAGCCCGGCCCTGACACCCAGGTTCATGGTGCTGAAGAGGGTGCCCGACCCTCACACCCCGATTCATGGCGCTGAAGGGGTGCCGGACCCTGACACCCCGGGTCATGTGAAGGGGTGCCTGGCCCTCACACCCCGGTTCGCAGCACTGTAGGGGTGCCCGGCCCTCACACCCCGGTTCATGACACTGAAGGGGTGCCCGGACCTCACACTCCGGGTCATTGTGCTGGAGGGGTGACTGGCCCTCACACCCCGAGTTTCATGAGCTGTAAGGGGTGCCCGGCCTCCTCACACCCCCGGTCATGGGGTTAGCGGTTCCCGGCCCTCACACCCGGGTTATGGTGCTGGAGGGGTGCCAGGCCTCACACCCCGGGTCATGCCACGGTGCGGTGCCCGGCCCTCACACCCCAGGTCATGTCACTGAAGGGGTGCCCGGCCTCACACCCTGGGTCATGGTGACCGAAGGGGTGCCTGGATCCTCACACCCCGGCCATGAAAGGGGTCCCTACCGCAGTTTGCAGCACTGTAGGGGTGCCTGGCCCTCACACCCCAGGTCATGTCACTGAAGGGTGCACTGCTCACACCCCGGGTCATGTATTGAAGGGGTGCCTGGCCTCACACCCCGGAACATGGTGTTGAAGGGGTGCCCGGCTTTCACACCCCTATTCATGGCACTGAAAGGGTCCCGGCCCCACACCCCGGGTCATGTCACAGGGATGCCCGGCCTCACACCGGGTCATGGGGTTGAAGCGGTTCCTGCCCTAATACTTGGGTCATGGTGATGAAGGAGTGCCCGGCCCTCACACCCCGATTCATTTCACTGAAGGGTGTCCGGCCCTCACACCCCGATTCATTTCACTGAAGGGGTGCCCGGCCCTCACACTCCGGTCATGTCACTAAAGGGGTGCCCTGCCCTCATACCCCGGGTCATGTCACTAAAGGCACGGCCCTCACACCCCGGGTCATGGACCTAAAGGGGTGTCCGCCCTACACCCCAGGTCATGGGGTTGAAGTGGTTCCGGCTCTTCCACCACAGGTCATGGTGCTGATGAGTTGCCCGACCCTCACACCTGAACACTGAAATCGTGCCAGGACCTCACACCCAGATTCATGGCACTGAAATCGAGCCCGGCCCTGACACCCAGGTTCATGGTGGAAGAGGGTGCCTGACCCTCACACCTCGATTCATGGCGCTGAAGGGTGCCGGACCCTGACACCCCGGTCATGTGAAGGGGTGCCTGGCCCACCCCGGTCCGCAGCACTGTAGGGGTGCCCGGCCCTCACACCCCGGTTCATGACACTGAAGGGGTGCCCGACCTCACACTGGTCATTGTGCTGGAGGGGGACTGGCCCTCACACCCCGAGTCATGGAGCTAAAGGGTGCCCGGCCCTCACACCCCCGGTCATGGGGTTGAAGCGGTTCCCGGCCCTCACACCCCGGGTCCCTGATTCATGGCGCTGAAGGCGCTGACCCTGACACTGTCATGTGAGGTGTCATTCACCCCGGTTCGCAGCACTGTAGGGGTGCCCGGCCCTCACACCCCGGTTCATGACACTGAAGGGGTGCCCGGCCCTCACACTCCGGGTCATGGTGCTGGAGGGGTGACTGGCCCTCACACCCCGGGTCATGGAGCTAAAGGGGTGCCCGGCCCTCACACCCCCGGTCATGGGGTTGAAGCGGTTCCCGGCCCTGACACAATGGGTCATGGTGCTGGAGGGGTGCCAGGCCCTCACACCCCGGGTCATGTCACTGAGAGGGTGCCCGGCCCTCACACCCCAGGTCATGTCACTGAAGGGGTGCCCGGCCCACACACCACGGGTCATGGCACTGAAGGGGTGCCTGACCACACCGGCCATAGAAGGGGTGCCTGGCCCTCACACTCCCAGTTTGCTGCTGCACTGTAGGGGTCCCTGGCCCTCAAACCCCTGTTTCATGGAACTGAAGGTGAACGGCCTCACACCCCGGGTCATGGCACTGAAGGGGTACCTGGCCCCTCACACCACGGGGTCATGGGGTTGAAGGGTTCCTGGCCCTCACACCCTGGGTCATGGATGCTGGAGGGTGCCTGGCCTCACACCCTGGGGGTATGGGGTTGAAGCAGTTCCCATTATCACACCCCTGGGTCATGGTGCGCTGATGTAAGGCCCTCACACCCCTGGGATTCTGGCACTGAACTGAGCACGGCCTCTAACGCTCTGGGTCATGGTGCTAAGGTGCCTGACCTCACACAACGGGTCATGTGAAGGGGTGCCTGTCCACACCCCGGTTCAGCACTGGGTAGGGGTGCCCGCCCCTCACACCCGTTTCCCCATGTCACTGAAAGGGTGTCCGGCATTCACACCCCGGTTCATGACACTGAAGGGGTGCCCGGCCCTCACACCCCGGGTCATGGAACTGAAGGGGTGAACGGCCCTCACACCCCGGGTCATGGAACTAAAGGGGTGCCCGGCCCTCACACCACAGGTCATGGGGTAGAAGCGGATCCCGGCCCTCACACCCCGGGTCATGTCACTGAAGGGATGAGCGGCCATCACACCCCAGGTAATGTCACTGAAGGGGTTCCCGGCCCTCACACCCCGGGTCATGGCACTGAAGGGGTGCCTGTCCCTCACACCCCGGGTCATGGGGTTGAAGCGGTTCCTGTCCTCACCCCAGGTCATGTCACTGAAGGGGTTTCCGGCCCTCACACCCCGTGTCATGGCACTGAAGGGGTGCCTGTCCCTCACACCCCGGGTCATGGCACTGAAGGGGTGCCTGTCCCTCACACCCCGGGTCATGTCACTGAAGGGCTGCTTGGCCAGACCCTGACCATGGTACTGAAAGGGTGCCTGGCCATCAAACCCCTGGTCATGGTGCCGGACGGGTGCCCGGCCCTCACACCCCGGTTCATGGGGTTGATGCGGTTCCCGGCCCTCACACCCCGAGTCATGGTGCTGATGGGGTTCCCGGCCCTCAAACCCAGGGTCATTGTGCTGGAGGGGTGCCCGGCCCTCACTCCCCGGGTCATGTCACTGAAAGGGTGCCCGGCCCTCACACCCCGTGTCATGTCACTGAAGGGGTGCCCAGCTGTCACACTCCGGATCATGGCACTGAAGGGGTGCCTAGCCCTCACACCCCGAGTCATGGTACTGAGGGGCTGCACGGCCCTCACACCCCGGGTCATGGTGCTGTTGGGGTGCCCGGCCCTCATACCCCGGGTCATGGTGCTGGAGGGGTGCCCGGCCATCACATCCCGATTCATGGCACTGAAATCGAGCCCGGCCCTCATACCCCGGGTCATGGCACTGAAAAGGTGCCCGGCCCTTACACCCCGTGTCAGGTGAAGGGGTGCCCAGCTGTCACACTCCGGATCATGGAACTGTAGGAGTGCCCAGCCCTCACACCCCGTTTCATGGCACTAAAGGGGTGCCCGGCACTCACACCCCGGCTCATAGCACTGAAGGGGTGCCGGGCACTCACACACCGGCTCATGGCACTGAAAGGGTGCCCGGCCCTCACACCCCGGGTTATGTCACTAAAGGGATGCCCGGTCCTCACACCCCGGGGCATGGGGTTGAAGCGGTTCCCGGCAATCACACCCCGGATCATGGTGCTGATGGGGTGCCCGGCCCTCACACCCCGATTCTTGGCACTGAATTCGAGCCCGGCCCTAGCACTATGGGTCATCGTGCTGAAGGGGTGCCCGGGCCTCACACCCCGATTCATTTCACTGAAGGGGTGCCTGACCCTCACACCCCGGGTCATGTGAAGGGGTGCCCTGCCCTCACACCCGGATTTGCATCACTGTAGGGGTGCCAGGCCCTCACACCCCGTTTCATGGCACTGAAAGGGTGCCCGGCCTTCACACTCCAGTTCATGACACTGAAGGGGTGCCCGGCCCTCACACCCCGGGTCATGGCACTGAAGAGGTGCCCGGCCCTCACACCACGGGTCATGGGGTTGAAGCGGTTCCCGGCCCTCACACCCCGGGTCATGGTGCTGGAGGGGTGCCCGGCCGTCACACCCCAGGTCATGGCACTGAAGGGGTGCCTGTCCCTCACACTCCGGGTCATGGTGCTGAAGGGGTGCCTGGCTTTTACACCCCGATTCATGACACTGAAAGGGTGCCCGGCCCTCAAACCCCGGGTCATGGTATCGGAGGGGTGCCCGGCCCTCACGCCCCGGGTCATGGCAGTGAAGGGGTGCCTGGCCCTCACACCCCGGGTCATGTCATTAAAGGGGTTCCCGGCCCTCACACCCCGGGTCATGATGCTGATGGGGTGCCCGACCCTCACACTCCTGGAAAGTGAAGGTGCCTGGCTTTCACTAAGCACCTGATTCTTGGCACTGAAATCAGAGCCCATTCTAGCACTATGGGTCATGCTGCTGAAAGGGTGCCTGGCCTCACCCCGATTCATTTCACTGAAGGGTGCCTAACCTCACACCCAGTGTCATGTGAAGGGGTGCCTGGCCCACACCAAGGTTTCATGGCACTGGAAGGGTGCCTGGCCTCACACCCCGGGTCATGGCACTGAAGGGGTGGATCACCCTCACACCCCGAGTCATGGGGTTGATGGCTCCTGGCCCCCACCCCCTGGTCATGGTGCTGGAGAGGTGCCTGGCCCTCACACCCCGGGTCATGTCACTGAAGGTGCCTGGGCCCTCACACCCCAGGTCATGTCACTGAGGTGCCCGGACCTCACACCCTGATTCTGGCACTGAAATCGAGCCCGGCCCCACACTCTGGGGTCATGGTGCTGAAGGGGTGCACGGTCTCACACCCTGATTCATTTACTGAAGGTGAAAGACCCTCACACCTGGGTCATGTGAAGGTGCCTGCCTCACCCTAGTTTGCAGCAATGTAGGGGTGTCCCCGCCTCACACCCTGTTTCATGGCACTGAAAGGTGCCTGGCCCCTCACATTCCGGTTCATGAGACACTGAAGGGGTGCCTGGCCCTCACACCCTGGGTCATGGCACTGGAAGGGGTGCCTGGCCCTCACACCATGGGGTCATGTGGGGTTGAAGCGGCTCCCGGCCCTCACACCCTGGGTCATGTGTTGGAGGGGTGCCTGGCCCTCACACCCTGGGTCATGTCACTGAAAGGGTGCCTGGCCCTCACACCCCAGGTCATGTCATCTGAAGGGGTGCCTGGCCTCACACTGGGTCATGGCACTGGAAGGGGTGCCTGGTTCTCACACCCCTGGTCAGTGGTGTTGAAGGGGTGCCTGGCCACACTCGGGATTCATGGCACAAGGTGCCCGGCCTCACACCCCGGTTCATGGCGCTGAAGGGTGTGCCCGGCCCTCACACTCCGGGTCATGGTGCTGGAGGGTGCCCGGCCCTCACACCCAGGTCATGTCACTGAAGGGTGCCCGCCCTCACATCCCGGGTCATTTCACTCAAAGAGTAAACAGCCTCACACCCCGGGTCATGGACCTAAAGGGGTGCCTGCCCTCACACCCTGGTTCATGGGGTTGAAACGGTTCCTGGCCTTCTCATACGGGGTCATGAAGCGATGAGGTGCCTGACCCTCACACCCCGGTTCATGGCACTGTAGGGGTGCCCGGCCTTCACACCCCGATTCATGGCACTGGGTGCAGGCCTTCACACCCTGTTTCATGACTGAAGGGTGCCTGACCCACAATTCCTGTCGCACTGAAAGGGGTGCCCCCCCTCACACCCGGGTCATGTTAATAGAGATGCCTGCCCTACACCCCGGGTCAGGGCTGAAGCGGTTCCCGGCCCTACACTGGGTCATGGTGATGAAGGGGGCCCGGCTCACACCGGATTCATTTCACTGAAGGTGTCCGGCCCTCACACCCCGATTCATCACTGAAGGGGTGCCCAGGCCTCACACTCCGGGGTCATGGTGCTAGGAGGGCCCGGCCCTCACACCCCGGGTCATGTCACGGGGTGCCTGGCCTTCACACCCCGGGTCATGTCACAGGGTGCACGGCCCACACCCCCAGGACGAAGGTGCCTGGCCTCACACCGGGTCATGGGGTTGAAGTGGTTCCTGCCTACACCAGGTCATGGTGCTGATGAGGTGCCCGACCTCACACCTCCGAATCATGGCACTGAATCGCCAGGCCTCACACCCAGATTCATGGCACTGAAATCGAGCCCGGCCCTGACACCCAGGGTCATGAAAGGGGGTGCCCGACCACACCCCGATTCATGGCGCTGGGGTGCCGACCTCACACCCTGGTCATGTCACTGGAAGGTGCCTGGCCCTCACACCCCAGGTCATGTCACTGAAGGTGCCCGGCCTCACCCCGGGTCATGGCACTGAAGGGGTGCCTGGCCCTCACACCCCGGGCTGAGTGAAGGTGCCTGGCCCTCACACCCCAGTTTGCAGCACTGTAGGGGTGCGCCGCCCTCACCCCCGTTTCATGGAATGGAGGGGAACGGCTCACACCCCAGGTCATGGCACTGAAGGGGTGCCCGGCCCTCACACCCCGGGTCATGGGCAGCGGGGTTCCTCGCCCTCACACCCCGGGTCATGGCACTGAAGGGGTGCCCGGCTCACACCCCAGGTCATGTCACTGAAGGGGTGCCTGGCCCTCACACCCCTGGGCATGGGGTTGAAGGGTTCCCGGCCATCACACTCAGTAAGGAAGTGATAGGGTCCAGCTCACACCCTGATTCTTGGCACTGAAATCGAGCCTGGCCTTAACACTCTGGGTCATGGCACTGAAGGGTGCCGGCCGCCTCACACCCCCGTGTCATTGGCACTGAAGGGGTGCCTGGCCCACACCCCGGTCTGGACTGAAGGGTGCCGGCCCTACACTGATTGGAAGGTGCCCGACCCTCACACCCGGGTCATGTGAAGGTGCCTGGCCCTCACACCCCGGTCTGCAGCACTGTAGGGTGCCCGGCCTCACACCCCGTTTCATGGCACTGGAACCCGGCCCTCACACCCCGGTTCATGACACTGAAGGGATGCCTGGCCCTCACACCCCGGGTCATGGCACTGAAGGGGTGCACGGCTCACCCCGGGTCATGGACCTAAAGGGGTTACTGGCCCTCACACCACGGGGTCATGGGGCTGAAGCGGTACCGGCCTCACACCCCGGGTCATGGTGCTGAGGTGCCCGGCCTCACACCCGGGTCATGTCACTGAAGGTGCCCGGCCTCACACCCCAGGTCATGTCACTGAGGGTGCTGACCACACCCCCCTGGGTCATGCTGAAGGGGTGCACGGCCCTCACACCTGATTCATTTCACTGAAGGGGTGCCTGACCTCACACCCCGGGTCATGTGAAGGAGTGCCCGGCCCTCACACCCCGGTTTAGCACTGCAGGGGTGCCCGGCCCTCACACCCTGTTTCATGGCACTGAAAGGGTGCCCGGCCCTCACCTCCGGTTCATGAGATTGAAGGTGCCTGGCCCTCACACCCCGGGTCATGGCACTGAAGGGGTGCCCGGCCCTCACACCATGGGGTTATGGGGTTGAAGCGGTTCCCGGCCTACACCCCGGTCATGGTGCTGGAGGGTGCCTGGCCCTCACACCCGGGGTCATGTCACTGAAAGGGTGCCCGGCCTCACACCCCAGGTCTTGTCACTGAAGGGGTGCCTGGTCCCTACACCCCGGGTCATGGCATGAAAGGGTGCCTGGCCCTCACACCCCGAGTCTTGGTGCTGATGGGGTGCCCGGGCCTCACACCCCGGATTCATATCACTGAAAGGGTGCCCGACCACACCCCGGTCATGTGAAGGGGTGCCCGGCCCCTCAACCCCGGTTCGCAGCACTGAAAGGGTGCCCGGCCCCACACCCCGGTTCATGACGCTGAAAGGATGCCCGCCTCACACCCTGGTCATGGCACTGAAGGTGCACGGCCTCACACCCCGGGTCATGGACCTAAAGGAGTGCCCGGCCTCACACCACGGGTCATGGGGTTGAAGGGTTCCCGGCCCTCACACCCCGGGTCATGGTGCTGGAGGGTGCCCGGCCCTCACACCCCGGGTCATGTCACTGAAGGGGTGCCTGGCCTCACACCACGGGTCATGGGGTAGCGGTTCCTGGCCTCACCCCGGGTCATGTGAAGGGGTGCCCGGCCCTCACACCACGGGTCAGGGTTCCGGTGCCTGGCCACCACGGGTCATGGATGCTGGAGGGGCCCCGGCCTCACACCCCAGGTCATGTCACTGAAGAGGTGCCCGCCCTCACACCCCAGGGCATGGGGTTGAAGCGTTCCCGGCCATCACACCCCGGGTCATGGTGCTGATGGGGTGCCCGGCCTCACACCCCTGATTCTGGCACTGAAATCGAGGCCCGGCCCAAGCACTATGGGTCATGGTGCTGAAGGGGTGCCTGGCCCTCACACCTCGATTCATTTATTGAAGGGTGCCTGGCCCTCACACCCCGGGTCATGAAGGGGTGCCCGGCCCTCACACACCGGCAGCAGCACTAGGTGCCCGGCCTCACACCCTGCTTCACTGAAAGGTGCCCGGCCCTCACACTCCGGTTCATGATACTGAAGGGGTGCCCGGCTCACACCCGGGTCATGGCACTGAAGAGGTGCCCGGGCCTCACACCACGGGTCATAAGTTGAATCGGTTCCCGGCCCTCACACCCCGGTCATGGTGCTGAGGGTGCCCGGCCTCACACCCCGGGTCATGTCACTGAAGGGTGCCCGCCCTCACACCCCAGGTCATGTCACTGGAGGTGCCTGACCACACCCCTGATTCTGGCACTGAAATCGAGCCCGGCCCCAACACTCTGGGTCATGTCACTGAAGAGGCCTGGCCTCACACCCCGGGTCATAGCACTGACGGCCCGGCCTTCATACCCCGGGCTGCGGTGCTGGAGGTGCCCGGCCCTCACACCCTGATTCATGGCACTAAATCAGCCCAGCCCCAAACCCCGGGTCATGGCACTGAAAAGGTTCCTGACCTCACACTCCGGTCCATAGCTCTGTAGGGTGCCCGGCCCTCACACCCGTTTCATGGCACTATAGAGGTGCTGGCCCTCACAACTGGCCTCATGGCACTGAAGGGGTGCCCGGCCTGACGCCCGGTTCATGGCACTGAAGGGGTGGCCGGTCCTCACCCTTTCATGACACTGAAGGGGTGCCCGGCCCTCACACTCCGGGTCATGGTGCTGAGGGTGCCCGGCCCTGACGCCCCGGTTGATGGCACTGAAGGGGTGGCCGGTCCTCACACCCCGTTTCATGACACTGAAGATATGCCCGGCCCTCTCACTCCTGGTCATAGAGCTAAACAAGTGTAGGGCCTCACACCCCGGGTCGCGCACTGAAAGGGTGCCCGGCTCACACACCCCGGGTCATGTCATTGAAGGGGTGCCCGGCCCTCACACCCCGGGTCATGTCACTGAAAGGGTGCCGGCCCTCACACCCCGGGTCATAGCAATGACGGGGTGCCCGGCCAAACCCCGGGTCAAGGTGCTGGAGGGGTGCCCGGCCCTCACACCCCGATTCATGGCACTGAAATCGAGCCCAGCCCTCAAACCTGGGTCATGGCACTGAAAAGGTTCCCGGCCCTCACACTCCGGTTCATAGCTCTGTAGGGTGCCCGGCCTCACACCTGTTTCTGGCACTAAAGAGGTGCCTGGCCCTCACACCCCGGCTCATGGCACTGAAGGGTGCCCGGCCCTGACGCCCCGGTTCATGGCACTGAAGGGTGGCCTGGTCCTCACACCCCTGCTTCATGACACTGAATGGGTGCCCGGCCCTCACTCCGGTCATGGTGCTGGAGGGGTACTCGGCCCTCACACCCCGGGTCATGTCGCTAAGGCTCCGGCCCCCATCCCGGTCATGTCACTAAAGGGTGCACGGCCCTCACACTCCTGGTCATAGTGCTAAACGAGTGCAGGGCCTCACACGCCGGGTCATGGCACTGAAAGGGTGCCCGGCTCACACACCCGGGTCATGTCATTGAAGGGTGCCCGCCCTCACACCCCGGGTCATGTCACTGAAAGGAGCCCGGCCCTCACACCCCGGGTCATAGCACTGAAGGGGTGCCCGGCCTTCATACCCCGGGTCATGGTGCTGGAGGGGGCAGCCCTCACACCCCGATTCATGGACCTAAAGAGGTGCCCGGACCTCACACCCAGGGTCATGGGGTTGAAGCGGCCCGGCCCTACACCACGGGTCATTGTGCTGATGAGGTGCCCGACACTCACACCCCGAATCATGGCACTGAAATCGTGCCAGGCCCTCACACCACGATTCATGGCACTGAAGCGGTGACCGGCCGCCACCCCTGGCGATGGCACTGAAGGTATGCCCGCTCACACCCCTGGTCATAGACGGTGCTCGACCTCACACCCCGGGTCATGTGAAGGGGTGCCCGGCCCTCACACCTCGGTTCATAGCTCTGTAGGGGTGCCTGACCCACACCGCTCTGGCACTAGTGTCCGGCCCTGACGCCCCGGTTCATGTCACTGAAGGGGTGCCCGGCCCACACCCCGGGTCATGGCACTGAAGTGGTGACCGGCCGTCACACCCTGGCGATGGCACTGAAGGTATGCCCGGCCCTCACACCCTTGGATCATAGACCGCGGGTGCCCGGCCCTCACACCCGGGGACATGGGGCTGAAAGGGTACCCGGCCTCACACCCCGGTTCATGACACTGAAGGGGTGCCCAGCCCTCACACCCCGGGTCATGGGGTTGAAGCGGTTCCCGGACGGAAAGGAGGGGTGCCTGGCCCTGGCGCACCCTGGAGTCTATGGGGTTGGAAGCAGTTCTTGGACCTACACCATGGGTCATGGTGCTGATGAGGTGCCCTGACCTCACACCTGTTCACAGCACTCAGTGCCTGGCCTTCACACGTTTTTATCAGGGCATAATTGAAGGGGTGCCAGGCCTTCACACCTGCGCCATTTCACACTGAAAGGTGCCTGACCACACCTGCCTTCATGACACTTTCAAGGCGCCTGGCTCAAGCACCCCAGGTCATGTCACTGAAGGGGTGCACAGGCCCTCACACCTGGTCATGGTATTAGTAAAAGTCACCCCTCACACCCCTGGTCAGGAAATGAAGGGGTGCCTGGCTACACCCTATCTTGGCGCACTGAGCGGGAAGTTCGGTTTCACACCCCCGGCTATTGCGTCAATAAAGGACGCCTGGCTCTACACCCTGGCCAGTAAGGAAGGGTTCTGCCCTAACACTTGGGGTCATGATGAAGGAGTGCCTCCAGTTCTCATACCCGACGAGCACTGAAGGTGGTCTGGGCCCTACACCTCTGACTATTTTACTGAAGGGTGCCCGGCCCAGCACTGCAGTGAGTCATAAAAGCAGAGGGAAAGCCCGTCTCACATTCCCAGGTCATATTACCAGTGGGTGCCTGGCCCTCACACCCCTGGGCCGCGCCAAGGTAATGGCCCTGCCACCCCGGGTCATGGGACCCAAAGGTGTGCCTGGCCCTCGGCCACCCCTGGGTCATGGGCTGAAGTGGAGTTCCTGGCTCTACACCACAGGTCATGGTGCTCATGAGGTGCCTGACCACACCCCGAATCATGGCACTGAAATGTGCTTAGGGTCTCACACCCAGATTCATGGATCAAATGAGCGCCTGGCCCTGACACCCAGGTTCATGGAAAGGAAGGGGGTGCCTGACCACACCCCGATTTACAGGCGCAGCCTGAAGGGGTGCTGGACCCTGACATCCCAAGGTCATAGGAGGGGTGCCAGGCCTCACACCCCTGGCCGGTGTCAACAGGGTGCCCGGCCCTCACACACCCCAGGGGGCTATGTCACTGAAGGGGTGCCTGGCCCTCACATCCTGGGTCATGGCGCGGAGCCCTCACACCTGCTCAAGTGGTGCTGAAGGTTCCGGCTTTCACACCCTGATTCATGGCACCAGGCAGCCCAGCCCCTCACACCCCTGCTTCATGACAGGTGACAGTGCCTGGCCCTCACACCTCCTGGTTCATGGCATGAAGCGTGCACTGCCCTCACACCCCCGGGTCACTGCGGGACCAGCGGGGTGCCCGGCTCACACCACGATTAGAGTAGGGTTGAAGCACCTGCCCTGCCACTTGAGCCAGTGGGTGTTGAGGCCCGGCCCCGCTAATTCCGGGGTCATGGCACTGAAGGGGAGCTCATTCTCACACCCCAAGGTCATGGTGGTGTTGAAGGGGTGCAATGGGCTTTCACACCTCTGGGATTCTTGGGCACTGAAGGTGCCCGGCCTCACACACCCTGTGTCATGGTGCTCGAGGTGTGCCACTCACACCCCTGGAAGGCCTCCATGGGGGTTGAAGGGGTTCCCATTTTCATCACACTCTGGAAGCAGGTGAAGCGGAAGGGGTGCCTGACCACAATTCATGGGTCATGTGGAAGGAGTGCTCTGCCCAACACCTGCTTGCAGAGACTGCAGAGGTGTCGGCCTCACACCCCGTTTCATGGCAACTGAAAGGTGCCTGGCCCTCAGCATTCACGGGTCATGGGGTTGAAGGGTTCCCGGCCCTACAACCTGGAAAGGTGGTGCTGAGGTGCCTGTCTCACCTCTCGATTCTGGTGATGAAAAACGGAGCTCGGCCCTAACATCTGGATCATGGTGCTGAAGGCTGGCCTCACACCCCGGGTCATGGCACCAGCAGTGTGCCTGACCCTCACACCCTGCCGCGGTGCTGGAGGCAGTGCCTGAACCTCACACACACCCTGGTCATGGTCACAGCGGGGTGTCCTGGGCCTCACCTGCGGGTCATGGTCACTGAAGGCGCCTGTGCTCACACTCCTGGTCATGGCACTAGCTGGTGCCTGGCCCCTGCATCTCCCGGATCAAGGGCACTGAAGGGTGCCTGGCCTCACACCCCTGGGTTCATTAGCACTGTAGGTGCCTGGCTCACACCTCCTGGGATTCATGGTACTACGGGTGCCTGACCTCACACCCTGGTCATCAAGTGTGAAGGTGCCTGGCTCAAACCTGGTTCTGCAGCACTGTAGTGGGTGCCTGGGCCTCACACCCGTTTCATCGGGACTCACTGGTGCCTGGCCTTCACCCCTGTTTTGTCGAACTGAATGGGTGCCCAAGCTCTCACACTCCCATGAAATTGAGTAAGGCACGGCCCTCACATCCCGGGTCATGGACCTAATGGGGTGCCTGGCCCTCACACCACGGGGTCATGGGTTGAAGGTCTCTGGCCCCTCACACCCCGGTTCATGGTGCTGGGAGGGTGCCCGGCCCTCTCACACCCCAAGTCATGTCACTGGAAAGGGTGCCTGGCCTCACACCCTGTTTCATGAAACTGGCGCAGCCCTGCCTCACACCCTGCTCATGAGACTTTAAATGTGCACGGCCTCACACCCCGGCTGCGGACCCAAAGGGTGTCGGTTTCACACCACGGATTATGGGGCTGGCGTGAGCCTGGCCTCACCCCGAGTCATGGTGCTGAGGGGCACGGCTCACACCTTCGGGCCTGGCATTCGAAGGGTGCCTGGCTCCCGCCACCCCAGGTCGCAGGAAAGCAGACGGCCATATTAACTCTTTGATTTTGCACACTGAAGGGGGGTGCTCGCCCTCACACCCCGGGCCGCGAAGCCTGAGGGTGCCTGACCACCCGGTCATGGGGTTAGGCGGTTTCCGCTTATCACACCCGGGTCATGGTGCTACTGTGGGTGTCGGCCTTCGCCACCGCTGATTTTCCGCAGCATCGAAGTCGAGCCCGGTCCTAACACTTTGGGTCATGGTGCTGAAGCGGGTGCCCGGCCCTCACACTTCCCGGATTCATTATACCGAAGGGGTGCCTGACCAGTCACGTCATGGCGGAGTGCTTCGCCCAACACCTCCTGTTTCGCAGCACTGGGGTGCCTGCCCGACACCTCAGTTTTTCTTGGCGGCACTGGAAAGGGTACCCGGCCCTCACCTTGGTCTGAGCGACACTGAAGGGGTGCCTGGCCCTAACACCCTGGTCATGGGCAAGTGGTCTTCAGACCACACCTTGGGGTTATGGTGCTGATGGGGTGCTTCCGGCCCTGCATCTCTGATTCTGCACTGAAAACGAGCCTGGCCCACACCCTGATCATGGTGCAGAAGGGGTGCCCACTCACACCCTGGAGTCAAGGGTACTTAAAGGTGTGCCTGAACCCCCACACCCCGGGGTAATGGTGCTGGAGGTGCCCCAAACCACACCTCGGCCGAGGTGCCACTTGAAAGGGTGTCCGCCTCACACCCCCGGGTCATGTCACTGAAGGGGTGCCCAGCTCTCACGCTCCCGGTCATGGCACTGGTAAAGCCCGGCCTCACACCCCGGATCATGGCACTGAAGGTGCCCGAACCTCACACTCGGGTCATGGTACTGAAGGTGCAACATTCTGACACCCTGGTCATGGTGCTGATGGGGTGCCTGGGCCCTGCCACCCGGTCATAGGAAGGGGTGCTCGGCCATCACACACCCCGGTGTTCATACCACTGTAGGTGCCCTGCCCCCACACCCTGCTTCATGGCACCTCTAAGGTGCCTGGCCCTCACACCAATGTTTATGATGTCTGATAGGGTGCCCAGCCCCTCACACCCAGGGTCATGTCACTGAAGTGGGGTGCCCAGCCCTCACACCCGGGTCAGGCACCATGTGGGAGCCGTCTCACACCTCTGGCCCGGTGCCCGGCCTCACACCCCGGATCATGGTGCTGAAGGGGTGCGCGGCCCTCACACCCCGGGTCATGTCACTAAAGGGGTGCCCGGCCCTCACACCCCGGTTCATGGCACTGAAGGGGTGCCCGGCCGTCACACCCCGGTTCATGACACTGAAGGGGTGCCGGGCCCTCACACACCGGGTCATGGGGTTGAAGCGGTTCCCGGTCCTCACACCACGGGTCATGTCACTAAAAGGGTGCCCAGCCATCACACCCCGGCTCATGGCACTGAAGGGGTGCCCAGCCCTGACGCCAGTTCATGTCACTGAAGGGGTGCCCGACCCTCACACCCCGGGTCATGGCACTGAAGCGGTGCCCGGCCGTCACACCCCTGGCCACGGCACTGAAGGTATGCCCGGCCCTCTCACTCCTGGTCATAGAGCTAAACAAGTGTGGGGCCTCACACCCGGGTCATGGCACTGAAAGGGTGCCAGCTCACACACCCAGGTCATGTCATTGAAGGGTGCGGCCCTCACACCCCCGTTTCATGGCACTGAAAGGTACCCGGCCCTCACGGTTCATGACACTGAAGGGGTGCCCGGCCTCCACCCCGGGTCATGGGGTTGAAGCGGTTCCCCGACCTCACACCCCGGGTTATGGTGCTGATGGGGTGCCCGGCCTCTCACCCCGATTCTTGGCACTGAAAACGAGCCCGGCCTAACACCCTGGATCATGGTGCAGAAGGGGTGCCCGACCTCACACCCGGGTCATGTCACTGAAAGGGTGTCCGGCCCTCACACCACGGGTCATGTCACTGAAGGGGTGCCAAGCTCTCCCGCTCCGGTCATGGCACTGAAGGGTGCCGGCCCTCACACTGAGGTCATGGTACTGAAGGTGTGCACGGCCCTCACACGCCGGGTCATGGTGCTGATGGGGTGCCTGGCCCTCCCACTCCGGGTCATGTGAAGGTGCCCGCCACCCCGGTTCATACCACTGTGGGGGTGCTCTGTCCCCACACCCGTTTCTTGGCACTTAAGGGTGCCCGGCCCCACACCAATGTTTATGACACTGATAGGGTGCCCAGCCCTCACACCCAGGGTCATGTCACTGAAGGGTGCCGGCCCCACCTCCACCTCGGGTCATGGCACTGAACAGGGCCCGGCCCTCACACCCCGGTCTTGGCACTGAAGGGGTGCCCGGCCCTCACACCCCGTATCATGGTGCTGAAGGGGTGCGCGGCCCTCACACCCCAGGTCATGTCACTAAAAGGGTGCCCGGCCCTCACACGGTTCATGGCACTGAAGGGTGCCCGGCCGTCACACCCCGGTTCATGACACTGAAGGGGTGCCGGGCCCTCACACTCCGGGTCATGGTGATGGAGGGTGTGCCCGGCCCTCACACCCCTTGTCATGTCACTAAAGGGGTGCCCGAGCCCTCACACCCAGGGTCATGGACCTAAATGGGTACCCGGCCCTCACACCCCAGGTCATGGGGTTGAAGCGGTGGTCCTCACACCACGGGTCATGTCCTAAAGGGTGCCCAGCCATCACACCCCGGCTCATGGCACTGAAGGGGTGCCCGACCCTCCACCCGGGTCATGGCACTGAAGGGTGCCCGGCCGTCACACCCCTGGCCACGGCACTGAAGGTATGCCCGGCCCTCTCACTCCTGGACATAGAGCTAAACAAGTGTAGGGCCTCACACTCCGGTTCATAGCTCTGTAGGGTGCCCGGCCCTCACACCCGTTTCATGGCACTAAAGAGGTGCCCGGCCCTCACACCCCGGCTCATGGCACTGCAGGGGTGCCCGGCCCTGACGCCCCGGTTCATGGCACTGAAGGGGTGACCGGTCCTCACACCCCGTTTCCTGACACTGAAGGGGTGCCCGGCCCTCACACCCAGGTCGCTGTAACTGAAGGTGCCCGGCCCTCACACCCCGGGTCATGTCACTAAAGGGGTGCACGGCCCTCACACTCCTGGTCATAGAGCTAAACGAGTGCAGGGCCTCACACCATGGGTCATGGCACTGAAAGGGTGCCCGGCTCACACACCCCGGGTCATGTCATTGAAGGGGTGCCCGGCCCTCACACCCCGGGTCATGTCACTGAAAGGGTGCCCGGCCCTCACACCCCGGGTCATAGCACTGAAGGGGTGCCCGGCCTTCATACCCCGGGTCATGGTGCTGGAGGTGTGCCCGGCCCTCACACCCCGATTCATGGCACTGAAATCGAGCCCAGCCCTCATACCCCGGGTCATGGCACTGAAAAGGTGCCCGGCCCTCACACTCCGGTTCATAGCTCTGTAGGGGTGCCCGGCCCTCACACCCGTTTCATGGCACTAAAGAGGTGCCCGCCCCTCACACCCCGGCTCATGGCACTGAAGGGGTGCCCGGCCCTGACGCCCCGGTTCATGGCACTGAAGGGGTGGCTGGTCCTCACACCCCGTTTCATGACACTGAAGGGGTGCCCGGCCCTCACACTCCGGGTCATGGTGCTGGATTGGTGCTCGGCCCTCACACCCCGGGTCATGTCGCTAAGGGGTTGCCCGGCCCTCACACCCCGGGTCATGTCACTAAAGGGGTGCACGGCCCTCACACCCCGGGTCATGGACCTAAAGAGGTGCCCGGATCTCACACCCAGGGTCATGGGGTTGAAGCGGTTCCCGGCCCTTACACCACGGGTCATTGTGCTGATGAGGTGCCCGACACTCACACCCCGAATCATGGCACTGAAATCGTGCCAGGCCCTCACACCACGATTCATGGCACTGAAGCGGTGACCGGCCGTCACACCCCTGGCGATGGCACTGGAGGTATGCCCGGCCCTCACACCCCTGGTCATAGACCTAAGCGGGTGCGCGGCCCTCACACCCGGGGTCATGTGAAGGGGTGCCCGGCCCTCACACCTCGGTTCATAGCTCTGTAGGGGTGCTCGGGCCTCACACCCCGTTTCATGGCACTAAAGGGGTGTCCGGCCCTGACGCCCCGGTTCATGTCACTGAAGGGGTTCCCGGCCCTCACACCCCGGGTCATGGCACTGAAGCGGTGACCGGCCGTCACACCCCTGGCGATGGCATTGAAGGTATGCCCGGCCCTCACACCCTTGATCATAGACCTAAGCGGGTGCCCGGCCCTCACACCCCGAGACATGGGGCTGAAGGGGTGCCCGGCCCTCACAACCCGGTTCATGGCACTGAATGGTGTGCCCGGCTCTCACACTCCGGGTCATGGTGCTGGAGGGTGCCCGGCCCTCACACCCAGGGTCATGTCACAAAAGGGGTGCCCAGCCCTTACATCCCGGGTCATTTCACTGAAGAGGTGCACGGCCCTCACACGCCGGGTCATGGACCTAAAGGGGTGCCCGGCCCTCATACCCTGGTTCATGGGGTTGAAGCGGTTCCTGGACCTTACACCATGGGTCATGGTGCTGATGAGGTGCCCGACCCTCACACCCCGGTTCACAGCACTGTAGGGGTGCCCGGCCTTCACACCCCGATTCATGGCACTGAAGGGGTGCCAGGCCTTCACACTCCGTTTCATCACACTGAAAGGGTGCCCGGACCTCACACCCCGTTTCATGACACTGAAGGGGTGCCCGGCCCTCACACCCCGGGTCATGGCACTGAAGGGGTGCACGGCCCTCACACCCCGGGTCTTGGACCTAATGGGGTGCCCGGGCCTCACACCACGGGTCATGGGGTTAAAGCGGTTCCCGGCCCTAACACTCTGGGTCATGGTGATGAAGGAGAGCCCGGCCCTCACACCCCGATTCATTCACTGAAGGGGTGTCCGGCCCTCACACCCCGATTCATTTCACTGAAAGGGTGCCCGGCCCTCACACTCCGGGTCATGGTACTGGAGGGGTGCCTGGCCCTCACACCCCGGGTAATTTCACTTAAAGGGTGCCCGGCCCTCACACCCCAGGTCATGTCACTGAAGGGGTGCACGGCCCTCACACCCCGGGTCATGTATTGAAGGGGTGCCTGGCCCTCACACCCCTATTCATGGCACTGAAAGGGTGCCCGGCCCTCACACCCCGGGTCATGTCACTAAAGGGATGCCCGGCCCTTACACCCCGGGTCATGGGGTTGAAGCGGTTCCCGGCCCTAACACTCTGGGTCATGGTGATGAAGGAGAGCCCAGCCCTAACACCCCGATTCATTTCACTGAAGGGGTGTCCGGCCCTCACACCCCGATTCATTTCACTGAAAGGGGGCCCGGCACTCACACTCCGGGTCATGGTGCTAGAGGGGTGCCCGGCCCTCACACCCCGGGTCATGTCACTAAAGGGGTGCACGGCCCTCACACCCCGGGTCATGGTGCTGAAGGGGTGCCCGGCTTTCACACCCCTATTCATGGCACTGAAAGGGTGCCCGGCCCTCACACCCCGGGTCATGTCACTAAAGGAATGCCCGGCCCTTACACCCCGGGTCATGGTGTTGAAGCGGTTCCCGGCCCTAACACTCTGGGTCATGGTGATGAAGAAGTGCCCGGCCCTCACACACCGATTCATTTCACTGAAGGGGTGTCCGGTCCTCACACCCAGATTCATTTCACTGAAAGGGTGCCCGGCCCTCACACTCCGGGTCATGGTGCTGGAGGGGTGCCTGGCCCTCACACCCCAGGTCATGTCACTAAAGGGGTGCCCGGCCCTCACACCCCGGGTCATGTCACGAAAGGGGTGCACGGCCCTCACACCCCGGGTCATGGACCTAAAGGGGTGCCCGGCCCTCACTCTCCCGGTCATGGTGTTGAAGTGGTTCCCGGCTCTTACACCACAGGTCATGGTGCTGATGAGGTGCCCGACCCTCACACCCCGAATCATGGCACTGAAATCGTGCCAGGGCCTCACACCCAGGTTCATGGCACTGAAATCGAGCCCGGCCCTGACACCCAGGTTCATGGTGCTGAAGGGGGTGCCCGACCCTCATACCCCGATTCATGGCGCTGAAGGGGTGCCAGGCCTTCACACTCCGTTTCATCACACTGAAAGGGTGCCCGGACCTCACACCCCGTTTCATGACACTGAAGGGGTGCCCGGCCCTCACACCCCGGGTCATGGCACTGAAGGGGTGCACGGCCCTCACACCCCGGGTCTTGGACTTAATGGGGTGCCCGGGCCTCACGACACTGGTCATGGGGATAAAGCGGTTCCCGGCCCTCACACCCCGGGTCATGGTGCTGGAGGGGTGCCTGGCCCTCACACCCCGGGTAATTTCACTTAAAGGGTGCCCGGCCCTCACACCCCAGGTCATGTCACTGAAGGGGTGCACGGCCCTCACACCCCGGGTCATGTATTGAAGGGGTGCCTGGCCCTCCCCTCCAGGTCATGGTGCTAGAGGGGTGCCCGGCCCTCACACCCGGGTCATGTCACTAAAGGGGTGCCGGCCCTCACACCCCAGGTCATGTCACGAAAAGGGTGCACAGCCCTCACACCCCGGGTCATGGACCTAAAGGGGTGCCCGGCCCTCACACCCCGGGTCATGGGGTTGAAGTGGTTCCCGGCTCTTACACCACAGGTCATGGTGCTGATGAGGTGCCCGACCCTCACACCCCGAATCATGGCACTGAAATCGTGCCAGGGCCTCACACCCAGATTCATGGCACTGAAATCGAGCCCGGCCCTGACACAGAGGTTCATGGTGCTGAAGGGGGTGCTCGACCCTCACACCCCGATTCATGGCGCTAAAGGGGTGCCGGACCCTGACACCCCGGGTCATGTGAAGGGGTGCCAGGCCCTCACACCCCGGGTCATGTCACTGAAAGGGTGCCTGGCCCTCACACCCCAGGTCATGTCACTGAAGGGGTGCCCGGCCCTCACACCCCGGGTCATGGCACTGAAGCGGTGACCGGCCGTCACACCCCTGGCGATGGCACTGAAGGTATGCCCGGCCCTCACACCCTTGATCATAGACCTTAGCGGGTGCCCGACCCTCACACCCGGATTCATGGCGCTAAAGGGGTGCCGGACCCTGACACCCCGGGTCATGTGAAGGGGTGCCAGTCCCTCACACCCCGGGTCATGTCACTGAAAGGGTGCCTGGCCCTCACACCCCAGGTCATGTCACTGAAGGGGTGACCGGCCGTCACACCCCGGGTCATGGCACTGAAGGGGTGCCTGACCCTCACACCCCGGGCCATGTGAAGGGGGGTGCAGCCCCTCACACCCACCCAGTTTGCAGGTCATGGAACAGAAAGGGGGTGACAGCCCTCACACCCCGGGTCGCTGGCACTGAAGGGGGTGCGGGCCCTCCACACCTGGTCATGGGGTTGACGGTTCGGCCCTCACACCCCGGGTCATGGATGCTGGAGGGGTGCCACAGCGGCCCTCACACCCCAGGTCATATGCTGATGGGGTGCCCGGCCCTCACACCCAGGGGCATGGGGTTGAAGCGGTTCCGGCCCTCACACCCCGGGGCATGGGGTTGAAGCGGTTCCCGGCCATCACACCCCGATTCTTGGCACTGAAATCGAGCCCGGCCCTAACACTCTGGGTCATGGCACTGAAAAGGTGCCCGGCCCTCACACCCCGTTTCATGACACTGAAGGGGTGCCCGGCCCTCACACCCCGGGTCATGGCACTGAAAGGGTGCACGGCCCTCACACCCTGGATCATGGTGCAGAAGGGGTGCCCGACCCTCACACAACGGGTCATGTGAAGGGGTGCCCGGCCCTCACACCCCGGTTCGCAGCACTGTAGGGGTGCCCGGCCCTCACACCCCGGTTCATGACACTGAAGGGGTGCCCGGCCCTCACACCCCGGGTCTTGGAACTGAAGGGGTGAACGGCCCTAACACCCCGGGTCATGGACCTAAAGGTGCCCGGCCTTCACACCACGGGTCATGGGGTTGAAGCGGTTCCCGGCCCTCACACCCCGGGTCATGTCACTGAAGGGTTCCCGGCCCTAACACCCCGGGTCATGGCACTGAAGGGGTGCCTGTCCCTCACACCCCGGGTCATGGTGCTGAAGGGCTGCCTGGCTTTCACACCCCGATTTATGGCACTGAAAGGGTGCCCGGCCCTCAAAACCCGGTTCATGGTGTCGGAGGGGTGCCCGGCCCTCAAACTCCGGGTCATGGTGCTGATGGGGTTCCCGGCCCTCACACCCCACGGGTCATGGCACTGAAGGGGTGCTATCCCTCACACCCCGGGTCATGGTGCTGAAGGGGTACCTGGCTTTCAGACCCCGATTCATGGCACTGAAAGGGTGCCCGGCCATCAAACCCCGGGTCATGGTGTCGGAGGGGTGCCCGGCCCTCACACCCCGTATCATGTCACTAGAGGGGTGCCCGGCCCTCACACCCCGGTTCATGGGGTTGATGCGGTTCCCGGCCCTCACACCCCGAGTCATGGTGCTGATGGGGTTCCCGGCCCTCAAACCCAGGGTCATTGTGCTGGAGGGGTGCCCGGCCCTCACTCCCCGGGTCATGTCACTGAAAGGGTGCCCGGCCCTCACACCCCGTGTCATGTCACTGAAGGGGTGCCCAGCTGTCACACTCCGGATCATGGCACTGAAGGGGTGCCTAGCCCTCACACCCCGAGTCATGGTACTGAGGGGCTGCACGGCCCTCACACCCCGGGTCATGGTGCTGTTGGGGTGCCCGGCCCTCATACCCCGGGTCATGGTGCTGGAGGGGTGCCCGGCCATCACATCCCGATTCATGGCACTGAAATCGAGCCCGGCCCTCATACCCCGGGTCATGGCACTGAAAAGGTGCCCGGCCCTTACACCCCGTGTCAGGTGAAGGGGTGCCCAGCTGTCACACTCCGGATCATGGAACTGTAGGAGTGCCCAGCCCTCACACCCCGTTTCATGGCACTAAAGGGGTGCCCGGCACTCACACCCCGGCTCATAGCACTGAAGGGGTGCCGGGCACTCACACACCGGCTCATGGCACTGAAAGGGTGCCCGGCCCTCACACCCCGGGTTATGTCACTAAAGGGATGCCCGGTCCTCACACCCCGGGGCATGGGGTTGAAGCGGTTCCCGGCAATCACACCCCGGATCATGGTGCTGATGGGGTGCCCGGCCCTCACACCCCGATTCTTGGCACTGAATTCGAGCCCGGCCCTAGCACTATGGGTCATCGTGCTGAAGGGGTGCCCGGGCCTCACACCCCGATTCATTTCACTGAAGGGGTGCCTGACCCTCACACCCCGGGTCATGTGAAGGGGTGCCCTGCCCTCACACCCGGATTTGCATCACTGTAGGGGTGCCAGGCCCTCACACCCCGTTTCATGGCACTGAAAGGGTGCCCGGCCTTCACACTCCAGTTCATGACACTGAAGGGGTGCCCGGCCCTCACACCCCGGGTCATGGCACTGAAGAGGTGCCCGGCCCTCACACCACGGGTCATGGGGTTGAAGCGGTTCCCGGCCCTCACACCCGGGTAATGGTGCTGGAGAGGTGCGGCCTCACGGTCATGTCACTGAAAGGATGCCCGGCACCACACCAGGTCATGTCACTGAAGGGGTGCCCAGCCCTCCCACACCCAGGGTCATTTTCACTGAAGGGTGCCTGACCCTCACACCCAGGTCATGTGAAGGGGTGCACTGCCCTCCACCCGGATTTGCAGCAGTGTGGGGTGCCCAGGCCTCCACCCCGTTCGCGGCACTAAAGGGTGCCCGGCCTTTACCCGATTCATGGCGCTGAAAGGCGGCCCTCACACCCGGGTTATGTCACTAAAAGGGATGCCCGGCCCTCACACCGGGGCATGGGGGTTGGAAGCGGTTCGGCCATCACACCCCGGGTCATGGTGCTGATGGGGTTCCCGGGACTCACACCCCGATTCTTGGCACTGAAATCAGGCCCGGCCCTGGCACTATGGGTCATGCTGCTGAAGGGTGCCCGGGCCTCACCGCGATTCATTTCACTGAAGGGGTGACCGACCACACACCCAGAAGGGTCCAGAGTGAAGGGGGTGCCCGGCCCTCACACCCGTTTCAAGGCACTGAAAGGGTGCCCGGCCCTCACACCACGGTTGATAGGCGCGGATGCCCAGCCCTCACACGGGTCATGGCACTGGGGGTGCACGGCCCTCCACACCCCGAGTCATGGGGTTGATGCGGTTCCCGGCCCTCACCCCCCGGGTCATGGTGCTGGAGAGGTGCCCGGCCCTCACACCCCGCGTCATGTCACTGAAGGGGTGCCCGCCCCTCACACCCCAGGTCATGTCACTGGAGGGGTGCCCGACCCTCACACCCTGATTCTTGGCAATGAAATCGAGCCCGGCCCTAACACTCTGGGTCATGGTGCTGAAGGGGTGCACGGCCCTCACACCCCGACTTGTTTGGATTGTATGTGATTTACATACAGGCGAGCTACCTCTTCGTCATCTCATCCAGGAACTTGATGGTCCTACAAAGAGCAACAACAAGTGGTCAGGTCCCCTTGGCATCATGCTGGATGAAGCAACACAACTAGAAATAAATACAACCTTTCCAAAGGTCGAAGTTGGCCCTCCCCTTCCGGCGTTGTCTGAAGGAGTCATCAAAGATCTCAGCACAGATCAATCCTATGCTTATCGTATTGCCCAAGCAATAAGATCAGGAGAAGTGCCTCAGTCATTGGCTCTCTTGGAGATTGGACCTATCAGTCACAGCCGTTGGTTAACTACAGCTCTTCGTTTCTGCAGGATTTGGATTTCCAAACACGAATTGAAGGGCAAAGTGCTGAAGAATTTGAGGTTAATTGTTGAATTTATTATTGGAGTTTATCTTCCCCAGTGGTTTAGTGTGAAACTTAATCCTATGTGGGTGGATGGGCCCAATCACCTTTTGTTTCAATTGCGGCTAGTAAGAACACAGAGGAAGGTAGTGAGGGACATCGTGTTACCTGTGGCAAGAAGGTCCGCTTGGTATGCTCGATCAGAAGCAGTTTTGCAAGCAATGCTTTGCAGTCAATGTACCAATCTCCGAACCGAGGCTGTAGAAGTCATTCTAAAGATTAGAGGAACGCTAATAGATGACGACCAGTTGGGAGACTGTTCGTTTCATTCAAGAAAAGTTCCCCCAATAAACGTCAATGCCACCAAATTGTCAGAATTGGTTGACTTGAGTTTGGAAGTCTTAGAGCCACCATTGACAACAAGTCTAACTAGCCAAGAATTGAGAAACCTTAAAGAGACTCCAATGCAGGTGCCGAAGTGGCCTTCCCACACTCAAAGTGTGGAGAGATGTGTAAAAATGGTCACAGAAGCAGCGGGCCATGTTTACAGCCACGAGAGGCGAGAAGGTTACATCAAAGCACAAATAGCAAGCAGACTACTGATGACAAGAAACCAAAGCAAAGAGAGTATGAAGGCATTGGTTACTTTCAAATAGACTACGGATAATAATATATAATAATTTGAAACTTGAAACAGTAACATGTGTGCAAACGCTGGTTATGTTATAAATTCACAAATATGTACATTTAAAAATCCATTTGATGTAGGTAGGACTTATTATAAAAAAAAATTTATGACAGAATATTGTTTTGCATGCTTAAAGACTACAATAAATTGCTACCAAATTACTCGATTTTCAATTTAGCCAGTTCTCCCCCTAAATTGACACCCTACTGGCCATGGCACTGAAGGTGTGCCCGGCCCTCACACCCCTGGTTATAGACCTAAACGGGTACCCGGCAAACACACCCCGGGTCATGTCATTGAAGGGGTGCCCGGCCCTTATATCCCGTGTCATGGTGCTAGAGGGGTGCCCGGCCCTCACACCCCGATTCATGGCACTGAAATCGAGCCCGGCCCTCACACCCAGGGTCATGGCACTGAAAGGGTGCCCGGCCCACACACTCCGGGTCATGTCTTTCAAGGGGTGCCCGGCCATCACACCCCGGGTCATGTCACTGAAAGGGTGCCTGGCCCTCACTCTCCGGGTCATAGCACCGAAGGGGTGCCCGGCCCATATACCCCGGGTAATGGTGCAGGAGGGATGCCCGGCCCTCACACCCCGATTCATGGAACTAAAATCGAGCCCGGCCCTCACACCCCGTTTCATGGCACTGAAGGGGTGCCCTGCCCTTACGCCCCGGGTCATGTCACTGAAGGGGTTTCCGGCCTTCACACCCGTTTCATAGCACTTAAAGATTGCCCGGCCTCAAACCCGGGTCATGTCCTGAAGCGGTGCACGGCCCACATACCACCCCAGGCCATGGGGTTAGGCAGTTCGGCGCTCACACCACGGGTCATGGAGCTGAAGGGGGTGCCCGGCCCTCACACCCCGGCTCATGGCACTGAAGGGGTGCCCGACCCTGACGCCCCGGGTCATGTCACTCAAGGGGTTCCCGGCCCTCACACCCCTGGTCATAGACCTAAACTGGTGCCCGGCCCACACACCCCGGGTCATGGACCTAAAAGGGTGCCCGGTCCTCACACCCCAGGTCATGGAGTTGAATCGGTTCCCGGCCCTCACACCCCGGGTCATAGCACTGGAGGGCTGCTCGACCCTCATACCCCAGGTCATGGTGCTGAAGGGGTGCCCGGCCCTCACACCCCGATTCATGGCACTGAAATCGAGGCCGGCCCTCACACCTCGATTCATGGCACTGAAGGGGTGCCCGACCCTCACACCCCGGGTCATGTGAAGGGGTGCCCGGCCCTCACACCCCGGTTAACAGCACTATAGGGTTGCCTGGCCTTCACACCCCATTTCATGGCACGGAAATAGTGCCCGGCCCTCACACCCCGGGTCATGTCACTGAAGGGGTGCCCGGCGGTCACACCCCTGGCCATGGCACTGAAGGTGTGCCCGGCCCTCACTCCCCTGGTTATAGACCTAAACGGGTACCCGGCAAACACACCCCGGGTCATGTCATTGAAGGGGTGCCCGGCCCTTATATCCCGTGTCATGGTGCTAGAGGGGTGCCCGGCCCTCACACCCCGATTCATGGCACTGAAATCATGCCCAGCCCTCACACCCAGGGTCATGGTGCTGAAGCGGTGCCCGACCCTCACACCCCGATTCATGGCACTGAATGGGTGCCCGCACCTCACACCCCGGTGATGTCACTAAAAGGGTGTTCGGCCCTCACATCCCGGGCCATGGTGCTCGATTGGTGCCCGGCCCTCACACCCCGGGTCATGGTGCTGAAGGGGTGCCCGGCCCTCACACCCCGGTTCTCAGCAATGTAGGGGTGCCCGGCCCTCACACCCCATTTGATGGCACTGAAAGGGTGCCCGGCCCTCACACCCCGATTCGTGACACTGAAGGGGTGCCCGGACATCACACCCCGATTCAGGCACTGAACGGGTGCCCGGTCTTCACACCCTTGGTCATGTCACTGAAAGGGTGCCCAGCCCTCACACCCCGGGTCATGGCACTAAAGGGGAGCCCGGCCCTCACACCCCGGGTCATGGTGTTGAAGCGGTGCCCGGCCCTCACACCCCGGGTCATGGTGCTGATGGGGTGCCCGGCCCTCACACCCCGGTTCGCAGCATTGAAGGGGTGCCCGGCCCTCACACCCCGTTTCATGGCACTGAAAGGGTGCCTGGCCCTCATCCAGGCCATGGTGCTCGATGGTGCCCGGCCCTCACACCCCGGTTCATGGTGCTGAAGGGGTGCCCGGCCCTCACACCCCGATTCATGGTACTGAAAGTGCCCGCCCTCTCACACCCGGTTCGCAGCACTGTAGGGGTGGCTGGCCCTCACACCCCATTTCATGGCACTGAAAGGATGCCCGGCCCTCACACCCCGGGTCATGTCACTGAGGGGTTCCCAGCTCTCACACTCGGGTCGGCACTGAAGGGGTGCCCGGCCCTCACACCCCTGGTCATGTACCTAAAGTGGTGCCCGGCCCTCACACCCCGATTCATGGCACTGAAAGGGTGCCCTGCCCTCACACCACGGGCCATGGTGCTGGAGGGGTGTCAGGCCCTGACACACCATGGTCATGACACTGAAGGGGTGCCCGGCCCTCACACCCCAGGCCATGGTGCTGGAGGGGTGCACGGCCCTCACACCCCGGGTAATGTCACTGAGGTGCCGGCCCTCACACCCCGGGCCATGGTGCTGGAGGGTTGCCCGACCCTCACATACCGGGTCATGTACCTAAAGTGGTACCCAACCATCACACACCGATTCATTGCACTGAAAGGGTGCCCGGCCCTCACACCACTGGCCATGGTGCTGGAGGGGTGTCAGGCCCTGACACACCATGGTCATGTCACTGAAGGGGTGCCTAGCCCTCCCTCCCGGGTCATGGCACTGAAGGGGCAGCCCCCTCACACGGGTCATGTCACTGATGTTGTGCTCGGCCCTCACACCCCGGGTCATGGCACTGAAGGTTTGCCCGGCCCTCACACCCCTGGTCATGTACCTAAAGTGGTGCCCGCCCTCACAGCCAGGTCATAGCACTAAGGGTGCCGGCCCTCACACCCCAAGTCATGGTGCTGGAGGGGTGTCCGGCCCTCACACTCGGGTCATGGCACTGAAGGGTGCCTGGCCCTCACACCCCGGGTCATGGTGCTGAAGCGGTGCCCAGCCCTCACACCCCGGGTCATGGTGTGATGGGGTGCCCGGCCCTCACACCCCGGGTCATGTCACTGAAGGGTGCCAGCCGTCACACGGGTCATGTCACTGAAGGGGTGTCGCCCTCACATCGGGCTATGGTGCAGGATTGGTGACCGGCCCTCACACCCGGGACATGGTGCTGAAGGTGCCCGGCCCTCACACCCCAGTTCATGGCACTGAAATGGTGCCCGGCCCTCACACCCGGTTCCGTACTGTAGGGGTGCCGGCCCTCACACCCCGTTTCATGGCACTGAAGGGTGCCCGGCCCTCACACCCTGATTCGTGACACTAAAGGGTGCCCGGCCTCCACACCCGGGTCATGGCACTGAAGCGGTTCCCGGCTCTCACACCCCGGGTCATGGTGCTGATGGGGTGCCCGGCCTCACACCCCAAGTCATGGTGCTGGGTGTCGGCCTCACCTCCGGGTCATGGCACTGAAGGGGTGCCTGGCCCTCACACCAGGTCATGGTGCTGATGGGGTGCCCAGCCCTCACACCCCAGGTCATGTCACTGAGGTGCCGCGTCACACGGTCATGTCAGAGGTCCCTCATCCGATGGTGCGGATTGGTGCCGGCCCTCACCCGGACATGGTGAAGGCCGCCACACCCCGGTTCATGGCAAAATGGTGCCGCCTCCCGGAGAAGCCGGCCTCACACCCGTTCATGGCACTGAAAGGGTGCCGCCTCACCCCGATTCGTGACACTGGTGCCTGGCCTCACACCCGGGTCATGGCACTGAAGGGTTCGCTCTACCCGGGTCATGGTGCTGATGGGGTGCCGGCCCTCACCCGGTCATGTCACTGAAGGGTGCCGGCGTCACCGGGTCATGTCACTAAAGGTGTCGCCTCATCCGGGGCCATGGTGCTCGATTGGTGCCCGGCCCTCACACCCGGTCATGGTGCTGAAGGGGTGCCCGGCCCTCACACCCCCGGACCCTCACACCCCAGGTCATAGCACTGAAGAGGTGCCCGGCCCTCACACCCAAGTCATTAGTGCTGGAGGGTGCCCAGCTCTCACACTCCGGGTCCTGGCACTGCAGGAGTGCCTGGCCCTCCCCACCCAGGTCATGGTGCTGGCGTTGCCCGCCCTCACACCCAGGGTCATGTCACTGAAAGGGTGCCCGGCCCCACCCTGGGTCATGAAACTGAAGGGGTGCACAGTTCTCACACTCCATGTCATGGCACTGAAGGGTGCCTGGCCCTCACACCCCGGGTCATGGTGCTGAAGCGGTGCCCAGCCTCACACCCCGGGTCATGGTGCTGATAGGTTGCCCGGCCCTCACACCCCGGGTCATGTCACTGAGGGTGTCCGGCCCTCACATCTAGCTCACGGTGCCGGATTGGTGCCCGGCCCTCACACCCGGGACATGGTGCTGAGGGGTGCCCGCCCTCACCCCGAGTCATGGCACTGATAGAGGTGCCCGGCCTCACACCCCTGGCCATGGCACTGGGGTTTGCTAGGCCGTCCACCCCTGGTCATGTGCCTAAAGTGTTGCCGGCCCTAACACGGGTCATAGCACTAAAGGGGTGCCCGGCCCTCATACCCAGGGTCATGGTGCTGGAGGGGTGCCCGGCCTTCACACCCGGGTCATGTCACTGAAAGGGTGCCCGGCCCTCACCCCTGGTCATGTCACTGAAGGGGCCTGGCACTACACCCCGGGTCATGTCACTGAAGGAGTGCCTGGCCTCACACCCAGGTCATGGCACTGAAAGTGCCGCCCTCACACCAGGTGAGGTGTGGAAGGGTGCCCGGCCTCACACCCGGGTCATGTCACTGAAGGGTGCCCGGCCCTTACACCCGGGACGAGCACTGAAGGGAGGCAACCCCCGGGTCATGGTGCTGAAGGGGTGCCCGGCCTCACATACAGGGTCATGTCACTGAAGGTGCCCGGTCCTCACACCCTTGGTCATGGCACTGATGGTGCCCGGCCCTCACACCCTGGCCATGGCACTGAGGTTTGCCCAGCCCTCACACACCCCTGGTCATGTACCTAAGTGGTGCCCGGCCCTCACCCAGTCATAGCACTAAGGGATCTGGCCCTATACCCAGTGTAATTGCTGGGTTGCCCGGCCCTCACCCCGGGTCATGACTTAAGGTGCCCGGCCGTCACAGGTCATGGTGCTGGAGGTGCCCAGCCCTCACACCCAGGTCATGTCACTGAAAGGGGTGCTGGCCCTCACACCCCGGTCATGTCACTGAAGGGTGCACAGCTCTCCACTCCGGGTCATGGCACTGAAGGGGTGCCTGGCCTCACACCCAGTGTAATGGTGCTGGCGGTGCGGCCCTCACACTCGGGTCATGGTGCTGATGGGGTTGCCCCTCAAACCCCGGGTCATGTCACTGAAGGGGTGCCCGGCCGTCACCCCGGGTCATGTCACTAAAAGGGTGTCCGCCCTCATATCCCGGGTAATGGTGCTGAGGGGTGCCGGCCTTCACCCCGGTTCACGCAACAATGTAGGGGTGCCCAGCCCTCACACCCATTTCATGGCACTGAGGTGCCTGGCCCTCACCCCGATTTCGTGACACTGAAGGGGTTCCCGGACATCACCCCCGATTCATGGCACTGAACGGGTGCCCGGTCTTCACACCCTTGGTCATGTCACTGAAAGGGTGCCCAGCCCTCACACCCCGGGTCATGGCACTGAAGGGGCCCGGCCCTCACACCCAGGTCATGGTGCTGAAGGGTGCCCGACCCTCACACCCCGGGTCATGTCACTAAAGGGAAGCCCGGCCCTCACCCCGGGTCATGTCACTGAAGTGGTGCCGTCCCTCACACCCAGTCATGGCACTGATGAGGTGCCCGGCCTCACACCCCTGGCCATGGCACTGAAGGTTGCTGAGCCGTCACACCCCTGGTCATGTGCCTAAGTGTTGCCCTGCCCTAACACCCGGGTCATAGCACTCAAGGGGTGCGGCTGCCTCCTCTAGGGTCATGGTGCTGGAGGGTGCCCGGCCTCACACGGGTCATGTCCTGAAAGGGTGCCCGGCCCTCACACCCCGGGTCATGTCACTGAAGGGTGCCCGGCCCTCACAGGTCATGTCACTGAAGGGTCTGGCCCTCACACCCAGGTCTTGTCACTGAAGGGGTGCAGCCCTCACCCGGGTCATGGCATGAAGGGGAGCCCGGCCTCACATCCGGGTCATGGCAATGAAGGGGTGCCGGGCCCTCACAACCCGGGTTTAGTGCTGAAGGATGCCTGTCCCTCACACCCCGGTCATGACACTGAAGGTGTGGCCCTCACATCCCGGGTCATGGTGCTGGAGGGGTGACCGGCCCTCACACACCCGGGTCATGTCACTGAAAGGGTGCATGGCCCTCACACCCTGGTTCATGTCACTGAAAGGGTGCCCGCCCTCACACCCCGATTCTTGCATTGAAGGGTGCCACCCTCACACCCCAGGTCATGTGAAGGGGTGCCCGGCCCTCACCCCCGGTTCCCAGCACTGTAGGGTTGCCCGGCCCTTACCCCGTTTCATGGCACTGAAGGGTGCCCGGCCTCACACCCCGATTCATGACACTGGGAGGTGCCCGGCCCTCACAGCCCGGTTCGCAGCACTATAGGGGTGCCCGCCCTCACCCCGTTTCATGTCACTGAAAGGGTGACCGGCCTCACACCCCGGGTCATGTCACTGAAGGTGCAGGCTCTCACACTCCTGGTCATGGCACTGAAGGGGTGCCTGGCCCTCACACCCCGGCGATGGTGCTGGATTGGTGCCCGGCCCTCACACCCGGCTCACGGTTCTGAAGGGGTGCCTGGCCCTCACACCCCGATTCATGGCACTGAAGGTGCCCAGCCTCACACCCCGGTTCGCAGCACTGTAGGTGCCCGCCTACACCCCGTTGAATGGCACTGAAAGGGTGCCTGGCCCTCACACCCGATTCGTGACACTGAAGGGGTGCCCAGCTCTCAAAACTCCGGGTCATGGCACTGAATGGGTGCCTGGCCCTCACACCCAGGTCATGGTGCAGAAGGTGCCTGGCCCTTCACCCCGGGTCATGTGAAAGGGTGCCCGGCCCTCACACCCCGGTTCATAACACTGTAGGGGTGCCCTGCTCCTTACCCCGTTTCATGTCACTTAAGGGGTGCCCGCCTCACCCCGGGTCATGGCACTGAAGAGCCTGACCTAACATCGGGTCATGGCAATGAAGGGTGCCGGCCCTCCCCCGGGTCTTGGTGCTGAAGGATGCCCGTCCTCACACCCGGGTGATGACACTGAAGGTGTGCTCCACCCGGGGTCATGGTGCTGGAGGGTTGCCCGGCCTCCACACAGGTCATGTCACTGAAAGGGTGCCCGGCCTCACCCTGGGTCATGTCACTGAAAGGGTTGGCCCTCACACCGTTCATGCTGAAGGGGTGCACAGGCCTGCATGTCACTGAGCGCCTGCCCCTCACATACCGGGTCATGGAGCTGAGAGGTTTGGACATCACCCCGATTCATGGCACTGAACGGGTGCCCGGTCCTCACACCCTTGGTCATGTCACTGAAGGGGTGCCCAGCCTTCACACCCCGGGACATGGCACTGAAGGGGCCGGCCTCACCGCGGGTTATGGTGCTGGTGCCCGGCCCTCACACCGGGTCATGTCAATAGTGGTGCCAGCCCTCACACCGGGTCATGGTGCTGGAGGGGTGCCTCTCACATCCCGGGTCATGTCACTGAAATTGTGCCTGCCCTCACACCCCGGGTCATGTCACTGAAAGGGTGCCGCCCTCACATACCGGGTCATGGAGCTGAAGGGTCCCCGAGATATGCACCCCGATTCATGGCTCTGAACGGTGCCCGGTCCTCACACCCTGGTCATGGCACTGATGAGGTGCCCAGCCTCTACTTCCATGGCACTGAAGGTTTGCCCAGCCTCACACCCCTGGTCATGTACCTAAGTGGTGCAGCCCTCACACCCAGAGTCATAGCACTAAGGGTGCCTCATGGGTCATGGTGCTGGAGGGTGCCCGGCCTTCCACACCCCGGGTCATGTCACTGAAGGGTGCCTGCCCTCCCATCCCGGTCATGTCACTGAAGAGGGTGCGGCCCTCATACCAGGTCATGTCAATGAAAGGGTGCCGCCCTCACACCACGGGTCATAGCACTGAAGGGTGCCCGGCCTCCACCCGGTTCATGGCACTGAAGGGTGCCCGGCCTCTCACACCCCGGATCATGGCATTGAAGGGGTGCCCGGCCTCACTCCGGTCATAGACCTAAAGGGTGCCAGCCCTCACCCCAGGTCATGGGGTTGAAGCAGTTCGCTCACAGGTCATAGAGCTGAAGGGGTGCCCGGCCATCACATCCAGATTCATGGCACTCAAGGGTGCCCGGCTCTCATACCCCATGTCATGTGAAGGGGTGCCCGTCCCTAACACCCCGTTCACAGCACTGTAGGGTGCCCAGCCCTCACACCCCGTTTCATGGCACTGATGGGTGCCTGGCCCTCACCCGGTTCATAGCTCTGTGGGGTGCCCGGCCCTCCACCCAGTTTCGCACTGAAGGAGTGCCTGGCCCTCACACCCCAGATCATTAGCACTGAAAGAGCCCGGCCCACACACCCCGGTTATGTCATTGAAGGGGTGACCGGCCCTCTCACTGGGTCATGGTGCTAGAGGGTGCCGGACCTCACCCGATTCTTGGCACTGAAATCAGGCCCGGCCCTCACACCCCGGGTCATGGTGCTGAAGGGTTGCCTGGCCCTCACCCGGGTCAGCACTGAAGGTGACCGGCCCTCACACCCCGGGTCATGCTCTGAAAGGTGCCCGCCCCACACTCCAGGTTCATGTCATTGAAGGGTTTCCTGTCCTCACCCCCGGGTCATGTCACTGAAACGGTGCCCGGCCTCACACCCGTCAGCACTGAAGGGGTGCCCGGCCTCATACCCCGGGTCATGGTGCTAGAGGGTGCCCGGCCCTCACAGCCCGATTCATGGCACTGAAATCATACCCAGCCCTCACACCGGGTCATGGTGCTGAAGGGGTGCCCGCCTCACACCCCGATTCATGGCACTGAAGGGGTGCCCTGCCTCACACCCCGGGTCATGTGAGGGGTGCCTGGCCCTCACACCCTGTTTCATGGCACTGAAGGTGCCCGGCCCTGACGCCCTGGGTCATGTCACTGAAGGCCCGCCTCACACCCCTGGTCATTCAATGAAGGTGCCTGGCCCTCACACCCCGTTTCATGGCACTGAAGGGGTTCCCGGCTCACACCCCGGGTCATGGAACTGAAGGTGCCCGGCCGTCACACCCTTGGACATGGCACTGAAGGTGTGCCTGGCCTCACACCCCTTGTCATAGGCCTAAACGGGTCACTCGGCCATCACACCCCGGGTCATGGGGCTGAAGGAGTGACAGGCACTCACACCCGTTCATGGCACTGAAAGGGTGCCCGGCCCTCACACCGGATCATGGCACTGAAGGAGGACTGGCACTGACACCCCGGGTTCATGGCACTGAAAGGGTGCCCGGCCCACACACCTGGGTCATGTCATTGAAGTGCCCGGCCCTCACACCCCTGGTCATGTCAATGAAAGTGCCCGGCCCTCACCACGGGTCAGCACTGACGGGGTGCCCGGCCTCACACACCGTTTCATGGCACTGAAGGTGCCCGGACTCACCCCGGATCATGGCATTGAAGGGGTGCCTGGCCATCACACTCCGGGTCATAGACCTAAAGGGGTGCCCGCCCTCACACCCCAGGTCAAGTGCCCGGCGCTCACACCACGGGTCATAGAGCTGAAGGTGCCCGGCCATCACATCCAGATTCATGGCACTCAAAGGGTGCCCAGCCTCATACCCCATGTCATGTGAAGGGGTGCCTGTCCCCAACACCCCGGTTCGCAGCACTGGGGTGCCCGGCCTCACACCCTGCTTTCATGGCACTGATGGGTGCCTGGCCCACACCCCGGTTCATAGCTCTGTAGGGGTGCCCCTCACACCCAGTTTCATGGCACTGAAGGAGTGCCCGGCCCTCACACCCCGGCTCATGGCACTGGGGGTGCCCGCCCTGACGCCCCAGGTCATGTCACTGAAGGGGTTCCCTGCCTCACACCCGGATCAGGCACTGAAAAGGGGCCCAGCCCACACACCCCGGTTCATGTCATTGAAGGGGTGCCCGGCCCTCATACCCTGGGTCATGGTGCTAGAGGGGTGCCCGGACCTCACACCCCGATTCTGGCACACTGAATGAGCCCGGCCCTCACACCCGGTCATGGTGCTGAAGGTAGCCTGGCCCTCACACCCCTGGGTCATGGCACTGAAGGAGTGACCGGCCTCACACCCCGGTCATGGCACTGAAAGGGTGCCCGGCCCACACACTCCAGGTTCATGTCATTGAAGGGGTTCCCTGTCCTCACACCCAGGGTCATGTCACTGAAAGGTGCCCGGCCTCACCCCTGCTTCATGGCACTGAAGGGGTGCAAAGGGTGCCAGCCCTCATACGGTCATGGTGCTGGAGGGGTGCCGGCCTTCCATGGCGTAGAACTGAAGGAGTGCCCGACCCTCACACACCGATTCATCGCACTGAAGGGTGCCCAGCCACCCCGGTTTCATGGCACTGAAGGGGTGCCCGTCCCTCATACCCCATGTCATGTGAAGGGTGCAGCCCTAACACCAGTTCACGCACTGTAGGGTGCCCGGCCTCACACACCCCGTTTCATTAACTGATGGGGTGCCAGCTCTACACCCCGGTTCATAGCTCTGTAGGGTGCCAACCTCACACCCAGTTCATGGCACTGAAGGAGTGCCCGCCCTCACACCCCGTTTCACTGGCACTGAAGGTGCCCGTCCCTGACGCCCGGGTCATGTCACTGAGGGGTTCCAGCCCTCACCCAGGATCATGGACTGAAAGGGCCAGCCCACACACACCTGGTTCATGTCATTGAAGGGTGCCCGGCCCTCATACCCTGGGTCATGGTGCTGGGGGTGCCCGGACCTCACACCCCGATTCTTAGCACTCAAATCAGGCCCGGCCTCACCCGTGTCATGGTGCTGAAGGGTTGCCCGGCCCTCCGGGTCATGGCACTGAAAGGGTGCCCGGCCCACACCTCCAGGTTCATGTCATTGAAGGGGTTCCCTGTCCTCACCCCAGGTCATGTCACTGAAACGGTGCCCGGCCCTCATACCCTGGGTCATGGTGCTAGAGGGGTGCCCGACCTCACACCGATTCTTAGCACTGAAATCAGGCCTGACCCTCACACCCGGGTCATAGCACTGAAGGGTGCCCGGCCCCTACCCGGGTCATGGTGCTAGAGGGTGCCCGGCCCTCACACCCCGATTCATGTCACTGAAATCATGCCCAGCCCTCACACCCCAGGTCATGGTGCTGGAGGGTGGCCAGCCCTCACACCCCGATTCAGGTCACTGAAATCAGGCCAGCCCCCACACCCCGGGTCATGGTGCTGAAGGGTGCCCTGCCCTCACACGATTCATGGCACTGAAGGGTGCCCTGCCCTCACACCCCGGGTCATGTGAAGTGCCTTCTAACACCCCGGTTCACAGCACTCTATGGGGTGCCAGCCCTCACACCCCCGTTTCATGGCACTGATGGGTGCCCGGCCCTCCACCTCGGCTCATGGCACTGAAGGTGCCCGGCCTGACGCCTGGGTCATGTCACTGAAGGGTTCCCGGCCCTCACACACCCCAGGTCACAGCACTGACGCGGTGCCGGGCCGTCACACCCTGATCATAGACCTAAACGGGTTGCCGGCCTCACACCCCGGGTCATGGGGCTGAAGGGGTGCCCGGCCCTCACACCCCGGGTCATGGCACTGAAGGAGTGATCGCCCTCACACCCCGGGTCATGGCACTGAAAGGTGCCCGGCCCATCCACTAAGGGTCATGTCATTGAAGGGTGCCCGGCCTCACACCCCGGACATAGCACTGAAGGTTCCCGGCCTCATACCCAGGGTCATGGTGCTGGAGGGTGCCCGGCCATTACAACCCGTTTCATGGCACTGAAAGGTACCGCCCCCACCCCGGTTCATGTCACTGAAGGGTGCCCAGCCCTCACACACAGGTCATGGTGCTGAAGGGGTGCCCGGCCTCACACCCCGGACATGGTGCTGAAAGGGTGCTGGCCCTCACACCCCGGGTCATGTCACTGAAGGGGTGCGGCCCTCTCACACCCCGGGTCATGCTGATGGTGCCCGGCCGTCACACCGCAGCCATGGCACTGAGGTTTGCCCGTCCTCATCCCTGGTCATGTACCTAAAGTGGTGCCCGGCCCTACACCCCGATTCATGGCACTGAAAGGGTGTTCGGCCTCACACGGGCCATGGTTCTGGAGGGGTCTCCGCCCTTGGGTCATGACACTGAAGGGTGCCCGGCCCTCACACCGCATGGTGCTGGAGGGGTGACCGGCCCTCATACCGGGTCATGGAACTGAAGGGTGCCCGGACATCACACCCTGGGTCATGTCACTGAAGGGTGCACGGCCTACACCCCGGGTCATGGACCTAAGGTACGGCCGTCACACCCTGGCCATGGCACTGAAGGTGTGCCCGGCCCTCACACCCCGGCTCATGGCACTGATGAGGTGCCCGGCCCTCACACTGGCCATGGCACTGGTTTGCCCGCCCTCACACCCCTGGTCATGTGCCTAAGTTTTGCCCGGCCCTACACCCCGATTCATGGCACAGGTGCCCGGCCCTCATACCACGGGCCATGGTGCTGGCCTGGCCCTCACCCGGGTCATGTGAAGGGGTGCCGGCCCTCAGACCCCGGTTCACAGCACTGTGGGGTGCCCGGCCCTCACACCCCGTTTCATGGCACTGATGGGGTGCCCGGACCTCCCCGGCTCATCGCACTGAAGGGGTGCCCGGCCTGACGCCCCTGGTCAGAGCCTAAACGGGTGCCAGGCCTCACCCCGGTCATGGGGCTGAAGGATTGACCGGCCCCACCCCGGGTCATGGCACTGAAGGTTGCCCGGCCCTCACACCCCTGGCCATAGCACTGAAGGTGTGCGGCCCTCACACCTGGTCATAGACCTAAACGGGTGCCAGGCCCTCACACCCGGGTCATGGGGTGAATGATTGACCGGCCCTCATACCCCGGGTCATTGGGGTGCCAGGCCTTTACCCCGTTTCCTTGGCACTGAAGGGTGCCCGGCCTCACACCCCGGTTCATATCACTGAAGGGGTGCCTGTCCTTCACACCCCAGTTCATGGAACTGAAGGAGTGCCCGCCCTCACACACCGGATCATGGTGCTGAAAGGTGTCAGGCCCTCACACCCCGGGTCATGTCACTAAAGAGGTGCCAGGCCCTCACACTCCGGGTCATGTCACTGAAGGGGTGCCCAGCCCTCACACCCGGGTCATGGCACTGATGGGGTGCCCGGCCTCACACCCCTGGTCATGTACCCAAAGTGGTGCCGGGCCCTACACCCGATTCCATGGCACTGAAAGGTGCCCGGCCCTCATACCACGGGCCATGGTGCTGAAGGGTGCCCGGCCCTCACACCCCGGTCATGTGAAGGGGTGCCCGGCCGTCAGACCCAGTTCACAGCACTGTAGGTGCCCGCCCTCACACCCCGTTTCATGGCACTGATGGGGTGCCCGGACCTCACACCCCGGCTCATCGCACTGAAGGGTGCCGGCCCTGACGCCCCTGGTCATAGACCTAAACGGGTGCCAGGCCCTCACACCCCGGGTCATGGGGCTGAAGGATTGACCGGCCCTCACACCCCGGGTCATGGCACTGAAAGGTTGCCCGGCCCTCACACCCCTGGCCATAGCACTGAAGGTGTGCCCGGCCCTCACACCCCTGGTCATAGACCTAAAAGGGTGCCAGGCCCTCACACCCAGGGTCATGGGGCTGAACGATTGACCGGCCCTCACACCCCGGTCATGGCACTGAAAGGTTGCCAGCCCTCACACCCAGGGACATAGCACTGAAGGGGTGCCCGTCCTTCACACCCCGGTTCATGGAACTGAAGGGGTGCCCGGCCCTCATACCCCGAGTCATGGTGCTGGAGGGGTGCCAGGCCTTTACACCCCGTTTCATGGCACTGAAAGGGTGCCCGGCCCTCACAGGTTCATATCACTAAAGGGGTGCCCGTCCTTCACACCCCGGTTCATGGAACTGAAGGGGTGCTCGGCCCTCACACACCGGATCATGGTGCTGAAAGCGTGTCAGGCCCTCACACCCCGGGTCATGTCACTAAGAGGTGCCAGGCCCTCACACTCCGTGTCATGTCACTGAAGGTGCCCAGCCTCACACCCCGGGTCATGGCACTGATGAGGTGCCCGGCCTCACACCCCTGGTCATGTACCTAAAGTGGTGCCCGGCCCTACACCCCGATTCATGGCACTGAAATGGTGCCTGCCCTCACACCATGGGCCATGGTTCTGAGGGGGTCCGGCCTTGACACCCCGGGTCATGACACTAAAGGGGTGCCTGGCCTCACACCCCCCATGGTGCTGAGGGGTGCCTGGCCCTCACACCCCGCCATGATGCTGAGGGATGCCCAGCCCTCACATACCGGGTCATGGAGCTGAAGGGTGCCTGGACATCACACCCTGTCATGTCACTGAAGGGGTGCACGGCCCACCCCGGGTCATGGATTCTAAAAGGGTGCCCGGCCCTCACACCCCAGGTCATGGAGTTGAATCGTTCCCGCCCTCACACTACGGGTCATGGAGCTGAAAGGGTGCCCGCCGTCACACCCGGGTTATGGCACTGAAAGGAACACGGCAACACACCCCGGGTCATGGTGCTGGAGGATGCCCAGCCCTCACATACCGGGTCATGGAGCTGAAGGGGTGCCGGACATCACACCCCGGGTCATGTCACTGAAGGGGTGCACGGCCCTCACACCCCGTCATGGACCTAAAGGGTGCCCGGCCTCACACCCCAGGTCATGGAGTTGAATCGGTTCCCGGCCCTCACACTACGGGTCATGGAGCTGAAGGGTGCCCGGCCCTCACACCCCAGGTCATGGAGTTGAATCGGTTCCCGGCCCCTAATACCCCGGGTCATGGTGCTGGAGGGATGCCCGGCCCTCACACCCCGATTCATGGAACTAAAATCGAGCCCGGCCCTCACACCAAAGGTCATGGCACTAAAGGCGGTGCCCGCCGTCACACCCCCTTGGACATGGCACTGAAGGTGTGCCCCGGCCCTCACACCCCTTGTCATAGACCCAAACGGGCAGTTCCCGGCCATCGCACCCCGGGTCATGGGGCCGAAGGGGTGCCCATTCCTCACACGCCCGGCTCATGGCACTGAAGGAGTGACCGGCCTCACACCCCGGTTCATGGCACTGAAAAGTGCCCGGTCCACCTTAACCCGGTCATAAATATTGAAGGGTGCCCGGCCCTCACCCCGTTTCATGGCACTGAAAGGGTGCCCGGCCCTCACACCCCGGGACATGTCACTAAAGGGGTGCCTGGCCCTCACACCCCGGGTCATGTCACTGAAGCGGTGAACGGCCCTCATACCCCGAGTCATGGACCTAAAGGGGTGCCCGGCCCTTACACCCCAGGCCATGGGGTTGAGGCGGTTCCCGGCGCTCACACCACGGGTCATGGAGCAGAAGGGGTGCACGGCCATCACACACCGATTCATGGCACTCAAAGGGTGCCGGGCCCTCACACCCCGTGTCATGTGAAGGGGTGCCAGGCCCTGACACCCCGGTTCATAGCCCTGTAGGGGTGTCCGGCCCTCACACCCTGTTTCATGGCACTGAAGGAGTGCCCGGCCCACACACCCCGGCTCATGGCACTGAAGGGGTGCCCGGCCCTGACGCCCCTTGTCATGTCACTGAAGGGGTGCCCGGCCCTGACGCCCCTTGTCATGTCACTGAAGGGGTGCCCGGCCCTCATACCCTGGGTCATGATGCTTGAGGGGTGCCCGGACCTCACACCCCGATTCTTGGCACTGAAATCGAGCCCGGCCCTCACACCCCGGGTCATAGTGCTGAAGGGTTGCCCGGCCCTCACATCCCGGGTCATGGCACTCAAAGGATGCCCGGCCCACACACTCCAGGTTCATGTCATTGAAGGGGTTTCCGGTCCTCACACCCCGGGTCATGTCACTGAAAGGGTGCCCGGCCCTCACACCCCGGGTCATAGCACTCATGGGGTGCCCGGCCCTCATACCCCGGGTCATGGTGCTAGAGGGGTGCCCGGCCCTCACACCCCGATTCATGGCAATGAAATCATGCCCAGCCCTCACACCCAAGGTCATGGTGCTAGAGGGGTGCCCGCACCTCACACCCCGTTTCTTGGCACTGACGGGTGCCTGGCCTCACCCCGGGTCATGTGAAGGGGTGCCCGCACCTCACACCCCGTTTCTTGGCACTGATGGGGTGCAGCGCCCTCACACCCGGCTCATGGCACTGAAGGGGTGCCCGGCCCTGACGCCCCGGGTCATGTCACTCAAGGGGTTCCCGGCCCTCACACCCCTGGTCATAGACCTAAACGGGTGCCCGGCACACACACCCCGGGTCATGTCATTGAAGGGGTTCCAGGCCCTCACACCCCAGTTCATGTCACTGAAAGGGTGCCCGGCCCTCACACCCCGGGTCATAGCACTGAAGGGGTGCTCGGCCCTCATACCCCAGGTCATGGTACTGGAGGGGTGCCCGGCCCTCACACCCCGATTCAAGGCACTGAAATCGAGGCCGGCCCTCACACCTCGATTCATGGCACTGAAGGGGTGCCCGCCCCTCACACCCCGGGTCATGTGAAGGGATGCCCGGTCCTTATACCGCGGTTCACAGCACTGTAGGGATGCCCGGCCTTCACACCCCATTTCATGGCACTGAAATAGTGCCCGGCCCTCACACCCAGGGTCATGTCACTGAAGGGGTGCCCGGCCGTCACACCCCTGGCCATGGCACTGAAGGTGTGCCCGGCTCTCACACCCCTGGTTATAGTCCTGAACGGGTACCCGGCAAACACACACCGGGTCATGTCATTGAAGGGGTGCCCGGCCCTTATATCCCGTGTCATGGTGCTAGAGTGGTGCCCGGCCCTCACACCCCGATTCATGGCACTGAACTCGAGCCCGGCCCTCACACCCAGGGTCATGGCACTGAAAGGGTGCCCGGCCCACACCTGGGGTCATGACTTTGAAGGGTGCCCGGCCCTCACACCCCGGGTCATGTCACTGAAAGGGTGCCGGCCCTCACTCCCCGGGTCATAGCACTGAAGGGGTGCCCGGCCCATATACCCCGGGTAATGGTGCTGGAGGGATGCCCGGCCCTCACATCCCGATTCATGGAACTAAAATCAAGCCCGGCCCTCACACCCCGTTTCATGGCACTGAAGGGGTGCCCGGCCCTGATGCCCCGGGTCATGTCACTGAAGGCGTTCCCGGCCCTCACACACCAGGTCATGGCACTGAAGCGGTGCCCAGCCCACTCACTCCGGGTCATGTCATTGAAGGGGTGCCTGGCCCACACCCGGGTCATGGTGCGTTGGGAGGGTGCCCGGCCCCAAACCCCGGGGTCATGTCACTGAAGCGGTGCACGGCCTACATACCCCGGGTCATGGACCTAAAGGGGTGCCCGGCCCTCACACCGCTGGTTATAGACCTGAACGGGTGCCCGGCCCTCATCCCGGTTCATGGCTCTGAAAGGCCCGCCCACCCCTCAGGTCATCGTCATTGAAGGGTGCCCGGCCCTCACACCCGTTTTATAGCACTAAGGTACCTAGCCCTCACACCCCGGGTCATGTCACTGAAGCGGTGCACGGCCCACATACCCCGGGTCATGGACCTAAAGGGGTGCCCGACCCTCACACCACAGGCCATGGGGTTGAAGCGGTTCCCGGCGCTCACACCACGGGTCATGGAGCTGAAGTGGTGCCCGGCCATCACACCCCGATTCATGGCACTCAAAAGGTGCCCGGCCCTCACACCCCGTGTCATGTGAAGGGGTGCCCGGCCCTCACACCCTGGTTCATTGCTCTGTAGGGGTGCCCGGCCCTCACACCCAGTTTCATGGCACTGAAGGAGTGCCCGGCCCTCACACCCCGGCTCATGGCACTGAAGGGGTGCCCGGCCCTGACGCCCCTTGTCATGTCACTGAAGGGGTGCCCGGCCCTCACACCCCGGGTCATGGCACTGAAGCGGTGCCCGGCCGTCACACCCTTGGCCATGGCACTGAAGGTGTGCCCGGCCCTCACACCCCTGGTTATAGACCTAAACGTGTGCCCGTCCCTCACACCCCGGTTCATGGCACTGAAAGGGTTGCCCGGCCCTCATACCCTGGGTCATGGTGCTTGAGGGGTGCCCGGACCTCACACCCCGATTCTTGGCACTGAAATCGAGCCCGGCCCTCACACCCCGGGTCATAGTGCTGATGGGTTGCCCGGCCCTCACATCCCGGGTCATGGCACTGAAGGAGTGACGGGCCCTCACACCCCGGGTCATGGCACTCAAAGGGTGCCCGGCCCACACACTCCAGGTTCATGTCATTGAAGGGGTTCCCGGTCCTCACACCCCGGGTCATGTCACTGAAAGGGTGCCCGGCCCTCACATCCCGGGTCATTGCACTCAAGGGGTGCCCGGCCCTCATACCCCGGATCATGGTGGTAGAGGGGTGCCCGGCCCTCACACCCCGATTCATGGCACTGAAATCATGCCCAGCCCTCACACCCCGGGTCATGGTGCTGAAGGGGTGCCCGGCCCTTACACCCCGATTCATGGCACTGAATGGGTGCCCGGCCCTCACACCCCGGGTCATGTGAAGGGGTGCCCGGACCTCACACCCCGTTTCATGCCACTGATGGGGTGCCCGGCCCTCACACCCCGACTCATGGCACTGAAGGGGTGCCCGGCCCTGACGCCCCGGGTCATGTCACTGAAGGGGTTCCCGGCCCTCACACCCCTGGTCATAGACCTAAACGGGTGCCCGGCCCACACAAACCGGGTCATGGCACTGAAGGTGTGCGCGGCCCTCACACCCCGGGTCATGGCACTGATGAGGTGCCCGGCCCTCACACCCCTGGTCATGCACCTAAAGTGGTGCCCGGCCATACACCCCGGGTCATGTGAAGGGGTGTCCGGCCCTCACACCCCGGGTCATGTCACTGAAGGGGTGCCCGGCCGTCATCACCCCTGGCCATGGCACTGAAGGTGTGCCCGGCCCTCACACTCCTGGTTATAGACCTAAACGGGTGCCCGGCCCTCACACCTCGGGTCATGACACTGAAGGGGTGCCCGGCCCTCACACCCGGGGTCATGGCACTGAAGAGGTGCCCGGCCCTCACATCCCTGGTCATGTACCTAAAGTGGTGCCCGGCCCTACACCCCGATTCATGGTACTGAAAGGGTGCCCGGCCCGCACACCACGGGCCATGGTTGTGGAGGGGTGTCCGGCCAGGACACCCCGGTTCATGACACTGAAGGGGTGTCCGGCCCTCACACCCCGGGCCATGGTGCTGGAGGGGTGCCCGGCCCTCACACCCCAGGCCATGGTGCTGGAGGGATGCCCAGCCCTCACATACCGGGTCATGGAGCTGAAGGGGTGCCCGGACATCACACCCCGGGTCATGTCACTGAAGGGGTGAATGGCCCTCACACCCCGGGTCATGAACCTAAAAGGGTGCCCGGCCCTCACACCCCAGGTCATGGAGTTGAATCGGTTCCCGGCCCTCACACCATGGGTCATGGAGCTGAAAGGGTGCCCGGCCGTCACACCCCGGAGTATGGCACTGAAGCGGTGCCCGGCCATCACACCCCTGGCCATGGCACTGAAGGTGTGCCCGGCCCACACACCCCTGGTTATAGACCTAAACGGGAGCCCGGCCCTCACACCCCGGGTCATGGCACTGAAAGGGTACCCGGCAAACACACCCAGGGTCATGGTGCTGAAGGGGTGCCTGGCCCTCACACCCCGGGTCATGGCACAGAAGGAGTCACCGGCCCTCACACCCCGGGTCATGTCAGGAAAAGGTGTCTGCCTCACACCCCGGGTCATGTCTTTGAAGGGGTGCCCGGCCCTCACACCCCGGGTCATGTCAGTGAAAGGGTGCCCGGCCCTTACACCCCGTTTCATGGCACTGAAAGGGTACCCGGCAAACACACCCTTGGCCATGGCACTGAAGGGGTACCAGGCCCTCACACTCCTGGTCATGTCACTGAAGGGGTTCCCGGCCCTCACACCACAGGTCATGGCACTGAAGCGGTGGCCGGCCGTCACACCCATGGACATGGCACTGAAGGGGTGCCCGGCCCTCACACCCCGGGTCATGTCAGTGAAAGGGTGCCCGGCCCTACACCCCGGGTCATGTCATTGAAGGGGTGCCCGGCCCTCACACCCCGGGACATGTCACTAAAGGGGTGCCTGGCCCTCACACCCCGGGTCATATCACTCAAGGGTTGCCCGGCCCTCATACCCCGGGTCATGGTGCTAGAGGGGTGCCCGGCCCTTACACCCCGATTCATGGCACTGAAATCATGCCCAGCCCTCACACCCAGGGTCATGGTGCTGAAGGGGTGCCCGACCCTCACACCCCGATTCATGGCACTGAATGGGTGCCCGCACCTCACACCCCGTTTCTTGGCACTGCTGGGGTGCCCGGCCCTCACACCCCGGCTCATGGCACTGAAGGGGTGCCCGACCCTGACACCCCGGGTCATGTCACTCAAGGGGTTCCCGGCCCTCACACCCCTGGTCATAGACCTAAACTGGTGCCCGGCCCACACACCCCGGGTCATGGACCTAAAAGGGTGCCCGGTCCTCACACCCCAGGTCATGGAGTTGAATCGGTTCCCGGCCCTCACACCCCGGGTCATAGCACTGGAGGGCTGCTCGACCCTCATACCCCAGGTCATGGTGCTGAAGGGGTGCCCGGCCCTCACACCCCGATTCATGGCACTGAAATCGAGGCCGGCCCTCACACCTCGATTCATGGCACTGAAGGGGTGCCCGACCCTCACACCCCGGGTCATGTGAAGGGGTGCCCGGCCCTCACACCCCGGTTAACAGCACTATAGGGTTGCCTGGCCTTCACACCCCATTTCATGGCACGGAAATAGTGCCCGGCCCTCACACCCCGGGTCATGTCACTGAAGGGGTGCCCGGCGGTCACACCCCTGGCCATGGCACTGAAGGTGTGCCCGGCCCTCACTCCCCTGGTTATAGACCTAAACGGGTACCCGGCAAACACACCCCGGGTCATGTCATTGAAGGGGTGCCCGGCCCTTATATCCCGTGTCATGGTGCTAGAGGGGTGCCCGGCCCTCACACCCCGATTCATGGCACTGAAATCGAGCCCGGACCTCACACCCAGGGTCATGGCACTGAAGGAGTCACCGGCCCTCACATCCCGGGTCATAGCACTGAAAGGGGTGCCCGGCCCTCATACCTCAGTATGGTGCTGGAGGGATGCCCGCCCCCACACCCCGATTCATGCAACTAAAATCGAGCCCGGCCTCATACCCCAGGTCATGGTGCTGAAGGGGTGCCCGGCCCTCACACCCCGATTCATGGCACTGAAATCGAGGCCGGCCCTCACACCTCGATTCATGGCACTGAAGCGGTGCCCGGCCGTCACACCCCTGGACATGGCATTGAAGGTGTGCCCGGCCCTCACACCCCTTGTCATAGACCTAAACGGGTGCCCGGCCATCATACCCCGGGTCATAGGGCTGAAGGGGTGCCCGGCCGTCACACGCCGGGTCATGGCACTGAAGGAGTGACCGGCCCTCACACCCCGGTTCATGTCACTGAAAGGGTGCCCGGTCTACTCACTCCGGGTCATGTCATTGAAGGGGTGCCCGGCCCTCACACGCCGGGTCATGGCATTGAAGGAGTGACCGGCCTTCACACCCCGGTTCATGGTACTGAAAGGGTGCCAGGTCCACTCACTCTGGGTCATGTCATTGAAGGGGTACAGCTCACCCCGTTTCACTTGCTTTAGAAAGGTGCCCAGCCTACACCCAGAGACATGTCACTAAAGGTAGCCTGGCCCTCCACCCCAGGTCATGTCACTGAAAGCAGTGAACAGCCTCATACCCCAGGTCATGGACCTAAGGGTGCCCGGCCCTTACACCCCAGGCCATGGGGTTGAAGCGGTTCCCGGCGCTCACACCACGGGTCATGGAGCTGAAGGGGTGCCCGGCCATCACACCCCGATTCAAGGCACTCAAAGGGTGCCGGGCTCTCACACCACGTGTCATGTGAAGGGGTGCCCGGCCCTCACACCCCGGTTCATAGCTCTGTAGGGGCGCCCGGCCCTCACACCCCGTTTCATGGCACTGAAGGAGTGCCCGGCCCTCACACCCCGGCTCATGGCACTGAAGGGGTGCCCGGCCCTGACGCCCCTTGTCATGTCACTGAAGGGGTGTCCGGCCCTCACACCCCGGGTCATGGCACTGAAGCGGTGCCCAGCCGTCACACCCCTGGCCATGGCACTGAAGGTGTGCCCGGCCCTCATACCCTGGGTCATGGTGCTTGAGGGGTGCCCGGACCTCACACCCTGATTCTTGGCACTGAATTCGAGCCCGGCCCTCACACCCCGGGTCATAGTGCTGAAGAGTTGCCCGGCCCTCACATCCCGGGTCACTTTGGAAGGTGACCGGCCCTCACCCGGGTCATGGCACTCAAAGGGGTGCCCAGCCCACACACTCCAGGTTCATCGCCATTGAAGGGTTTCGGTCCTCACCCAGGTCATGTCACCTAGAAGGTGCCCGGCCCTCACACCCCGGGTCATAGCACTCAAGGGGTGCCCGGCCCTCATACCCCGGGTCATGGTGCTAGAGGGGTGCCCGGCCCTCACACCCCGATTCATAGCACTGAAATCATGCCCAGCCCTCACACCCAAGGTCATGGTGCTGAAGGGGTGCCCGGCCCTCACACCCCGAATCATGGCACTGAATGGGTGCCCGAACCTCACACCCCGTTTCTTGGCACTAATGGGGTGCCCGGCCCTCACACCCCGGCTCATGGCACTGAAGGGGTGCCCGGCCCTGACGCGCCAGGTCATGTCACTCAAGGGGTTCCCGGCCCTCACACCCCTGGTCATAGACCTAAACGGGTGCCCGGCCCACACACCCCGGGTCATGTCATTGAAGGGGTTCACGGCCATCACACCCCGGGTCTAGTCACTGAAAGGGTGCCCGGCCCTCACACCCCGGGTCATAGCACTGAAGGGATGCTCTACCCTCATACCCCAGGTCATGGTGCTGAAGGGGTGCCCGGCCCTCACACCCCGATTCATGGCACTGAAATCGAGGCCGGCCCTCACACCTCGATTCATGGCACGGAAGGGGTGCCCGGCCCTCACACCCCGGGTCATGTGAAGGGGTGCCCGGCCCTCACACCCCGGTTCACAGCACTGTAGGGTTGCCCGGCCTTCACACCCCATTTCATGGCACTGAAATAGTGCCCGGGCCTCACACCCCGGGTCATGTCACTGAAGGGGTGCCCGGGCGTCACACCCCTGGCCATGGTACTGAAGGTGTGCCCGGCCCTCACACCCCTGGTTATTGACCTAAACGGGTACCCGGCAAACACACCCCGGGTCATGTCATTGAAGGGGTGCCCGGCCCTTATATCCCGTGTCATGGTGCTAGAGGGGTGCCCGGTCCTCACACCCCGATTCATGGCACTGAAATCGAGCCCGGACCTCACACCCAGGGTCATGGCACTGAAGGAGTCACCGCCCCTCACATCCCGGGCCATAGCACTGAAGGGGTGCCCGGCCCTCATACCCCGGGTCATGGTGGTGGAGGGATGCCCGGCCCTCACACCCCGGGTCATGGCACTAAAATCGAGCCCGGCCACACCCCAGTTCGCCTAAAAGCGGTGCCCGGCCGTCACACCCCTGGACATGGCACTGAAGGTGTGCCCGGCCCCCACCCCTTGTCATAGACCTAAACGGGTGCCAGCCATCACACCCCGGGTCATGGGGCTGAAGGAGTGACCGGCACTCACACCACGGGCCATGGTTCTGGAGGATGACCGGCCCTGACCCCCGGGTCATGACACTGAAGGGTGCCCAGCTCTCACGATTCATGGAACTAAATCGAGCCCGGCCCTCACCCCAGTTCATGGCACTAAAGCGGTGCGGCCGTCACACCCTGGACATGGCACTAAGGTGTGCCGGCCCTCACCCCTTGTCATGACCTAAACGGGTGCCCGGCCATCACACCCCGGTCATGGGGCTGAAGGAGTGACCGGCACTCACACCACGGGCCATGGTGCTGGAGGGTGCCGGCCTCACGGGCCATGGTGCTGGAGGATGCCCAGCCTCACATACCGGGTCATGGAGCTGAAGGGTGCGGACATCACACCCCTCATGTCACTGAAGGGTGCACGGCCCTCACACCCAGTGGACCTAAAGGGTGCCGGCCCTCCACACGGGTCATGGAGTTGAATCGGTCCCGGCCCTCACCACGGGTCATGGACTGGAAAGGGTGCCCGGCCGTCACACCCCTGGACATGCACTGAAGGTGTGCCCGGCCCTCACACCTGGTTATAGACCTAAACGGGTGCGGCCTCACACGGTCATGGCACTGAAAGGAACACAGCAAACACCCCGGGTCATAGCACTGAAGGGGTGCCCGGCCCTCATACCTAGGGTCATGGTGCTGGAGGGATGCCCGGCCCTCACACCCCGATTCATGGAACTAAAATCGAGCCCGGCCCTCACACCCCAGGTCACGGCACTAAAGCGGTGCCCGGCCGTCACACCCCTGGACATGGCATTGAAGGTGTGCCCGGCCCTCACGCCCCTTGTCATAGACCTAAACGGGTGCCCGGCCATCACACCCCGGGTCATGGGGCTGAAGGGGTGCCCGGCCGTCACACGCCGGGTCATGGCACTGAAGGAGTGACCGGCCCTCACACCCCGGATCATGGCACTGAAAGGGTGCCCGGTCCACTCACTCCGGGTCATGTCATTGAAGGGGTGCCCGGCCCTCACAAGCCGGGTCATGGCACTGAAGGAGTGACCGGCCCTCACACCCCGGTTCATGGCACTGAAAGGGTGCCCGGTCCACTCACTCCGGGTCATGTCTATGAAGGGGTGCCGGGCCCTCACACCCCGTTTCATGGCACTGAAAGGGTGCCCGGCCCTCACACCCCGGGACATGTCACTAAAGAGGTGCCTGGCCCTCACACCCCGGGTCATGTCACTGAAGCGGTGAACGGCCCTCATACCCCGGGTCATGGACCTAAAGGTGGTGCCCGGCCCTTACACCCCAGGCCATGGGGTTGAAGCGGTTCCCGGCGCTCACACCACGGGTCATGGAGCTGAAGGGGTGCCCGGCCATCACACCCCGATTCAAGGCACTCAAAGGGTGCCGGGCCCTCACACCCCGTGTCATGTGAAGGGGTGCCCGGCCCTCACACCCCGGTTCATAGCTTTGTAGGGGCGCCCGGCCCTCACACCCCGTTTCATGGCACTGAAGGAGTGCCCGGCCCTCACACCCCGGCTCATGGCACTGAAGGGGTGCCCGGCCCTGACGCCCCTTGTCATGTCACTGAAGGGGTGCCCGGCCCTCACACCCCGGGTCATGGCACTGAAGCGGTGCCCAGCCGTCACACCCCTGGCCATGGCACTGAAGGTGTGCCCGGCCCTCATACCCTGGGTCATGGTGCTTGAGGGGAGCCCGGACCTCACACCCCGATTCTTGGCACTGAAATCGAGGCCCGGCCCTCACATCCCGGGTCATAGTGCTGAAGGGTTACCCGGCCCTCATCCCGGGTCATGGCACTGAAAGGGGTCGCGCCGGGTCATGTCACTCAGGGTTCCCAGCCCTGACACCCCTGGTCATAGACCTAAACAGGGTGCCCGGCCCCACACCGGGTCATGTCGTGAAGGGGTTCCACAGCCCTCACACCCCAGGTCTAGTCACTTAAAGGGTGCCCGGCCCTCACACCCCGGGTCATAGCACTGAAGGATGCTCGCCCTCATACCCCAGGTCATAGTGCTGAGGTGCAGCCCTCACACCCCGATTCAAGGCTTTCAGGGTGCCGGGCCCTCACACCCGTGTCATGTGAGATTCCAGCCCTCACACCCGGGGTCATGTGAAAGAGGGGTGCCCGGCCTCCCACCCCAGTTCCACAGCACTGTAGGGTTGCCCAGCCTTCCACATTTCCATGGCACTGAAATAGTGCCCGGCCTCACACCAGGTCATGTCACTGAAGGGTGCAGCCGTCACACCCCGTAGCCATGGTACTGAAGGGTGTGCCCCGGCCCTCACACCCCCTAGTTGCAGGCTAAGCAGGTACCAGCAAACACACCACAGGTCATGTGTCATTGAAGTGCCCTGCCCTCCTATCCCGTGTCCATGGTGCTAGAGGTGCCCGACCCTCACACCCCGATTCTGCTCTTTTCGAAATCAGGCCAACCCTCACACCCAGGGTCATGGCAATGAAGAGTCCCACAGGCCCTCATATCCCGGGTCATAGCACTGAAGGGGTGCCTGGCCCCCATACCCCAGGGTCACTGGTGCTGGAGGGATGCCAGCCCTCACACGATTCATGGAACTAAAATCAGGCCCAGCCCTCACCCCAGGTCATGGCACTAAAGCGGTGCCGGCCGTCACACCCTGGACATGGCAGTGAAGGTGTGCCCACGGCCCTCCACCCCACTATGGAACCCTAAGCAGGTGCCCGGCCATCACACCCCGGGTCATGGGGCTGAAGGAGTGACCGACACACACACCACAGGCCATGGTTCTGGAGAGGTGTCCGGCCTGACACCCCGGGGTCCTTGACACTGAAGGGGTGCCGGCCCCTCACACCCGGGCCATGGTGCTGGAGGGGTGCCCAGCCCTCACACCCCGGAGCCATGGTGCTGGAGGGATGCCCAGCCCTCACATACCGGGTCATGGAGCTGATGGGTGCCCGGACATCACACCCCAGGTCAGCATGTCACTGAAGGGGTGCACAGCCCTCACACCCGGGTCATGGACCTAAAGGGTGCCCGGCCCCTCACACCCCAGGTCATAGGTTGAATCGGTTCCTTCCTCACACCACGGGTCTATAGAGCTGAAAGGGTGCCCAGCCGTCACACCCAGGTTATAGCACTGAAGCCCAGTGCCCGGCCGTACCCTGGCCTTGGCACTGAGGGTATGCCAGCCCTCCACCCCAGTTATAGAACTCAGCAATTTTGACCCTCACACCCGGGTCATGGCACTGAGGAACACATGGCTTACACCCCGGGTCATGGTGCTGAAGGGGTGCCCAGCCCTCACCCAGGTCATGGCACTGGAAGGGTCTGACCCTCCCATCAGGTCACTGCTTTCAGAGGGTGCCCGGCCCCTCATACCCCGGGTCATGTGGTGCTGGAGGGATGCTGGCCCTCACCCCCAGTTCATGGAACTAAAATCAGGCCCAGCCCTCACAGGTCATGGCACTAAGCGGTGCCCGGCCGTCACACCCCTAAGACACTGGCATTTAGAGAGTGTGCGGCCCTCACACCCCTGTCATAGACCTAAGCAGATTGCCCAGCCATCACCCCAGGTCATGGGGCTGAAAGGGGTACCAACCCTCACACGCCGGGTCATGGCACTGAAGGATTGACCGGCCCCTCACACCCGGTTCATGGCACTGAAAGAGGTGCAGTCCACTACTCCAGGGTCATGTCATTGAAGGAGTGCCCGGCCCCTCACCGCCAGGTGTAGCACTGGAAAGGTGACCGACCCTCACACCACAGTTCATGCTGAAAGGTGCCCAGTCCACTGCTCAGGTCATGTCATTGAGAAAGGGGGTGCCTGGCCCTCACACCCCGGGTCATGTATACTGAAGAGGTGAGCAACCCCTCGCCCTGCAGGTCATGGACCTAGGGTGCCCGGCCACCCACCCAGGCCATGGGGTTTAGAAAGCAGTTCCAGCGCTCACACACCACAGGTCTCGCAGGCCTGAAGGTGCCAGCCATCACACCCCGATTCAAGAGCACTCCAAAGGAGTGCGGGCCCTCACCCGTGTCATGTGAGGGGTGCCTGGCCCTCACACGGTTCATAGCTCTGTGCAGGCACCCAGCCCTCAAACCCCGTTTCATGGCACTGAAGAGTGCAACCCTCACCCGGATCCTTGGCACTGAAGCGGTGCCCAGCCATCCACCCTAGCCCGCCAGCACTGAAGGTGTGCCCGGCCCTCCTACCCTGGGTCATGGTGTTTGAGGGTGCCTGGACCTCCACACCCCGATTCTTGGCACTGTTATCAGGCCAGCCCTCACACGGGTCATAGTGCTGAAGGGGTTGCCCAACCCTCACATCGGGTCATGGCACTGAAGGTGGCCCTTACACCCAGGTCATGGCACTCAAAAGTGCCCAGCCCTTACTCAGGTTCATGTCATTGAAGGGTTCAGGTCCTCACACCCAGGTCATGTGTCACTGAAAGTGCCCGGCCTCACCCCAGGTCTGCCTCAAGGATGCCCGGCCCTCATACCCGGGTCATGGTGCTGGGGTGCCCGGCCTCACACCCCGATTGATGGCACTGAAATCATGCCCAGCCCTCACACCCAGGGTCATGGTGGTGGTGCCCGGCCCCTCACACCCCGATTCATGTCACTGAATGGGTGCCCGCACCTCCACCCCTTCTTGCACTGCTGGGGTGCCCGCCCTCCACCCCGGCTCAGGCACTGAGGGTGCCTGCCCCTGATGCCCCAGGTCATGTCACTCAAGGGGTTCGGCCTCACACCCCTGGTCATAGACCTAAACGGGTGCCCTCACCCCAGGTCATGTCATTGAAGGGGTTCACGGCCCTCCACCCCGGGTCATGTCACTGAAAGGGTGCCCGGCCTCACCCCGGTCATAGCACTGAAGGGCTGCTCGGCCCTCATACCCCAGGTCATGGTGCTGAAGGTGTGACCTCACCCCGATTCATGACTGAAATCGAGGCCGGCCTCACACACCTCGATTCATGGCAATGAAGGGTGCCAGCTCTCACACCCGGGTCATGTGAAGGTGCCCGGCCCTCACACCCCAGTTCACAGCACTGTAGGGTTGCCCGGCCTCACACCCCATTTCATGGCACTGAAATAGTGCCTGGCCCTCACACCCCGGGTCATGTCACTGAAGCGGTGAACGGCCCTCATACCCAGGTCATGGAACTAAAGGGTGCCCGGCCCCACACCCCAGGCCATGGGGTTGAAGCAGTTCGGCCTCCACACCACGGGTCATGGAGCTGAAGGGGTGCCCTCTCCACCACCCGATTCATGGCACTCAAAGGGTGCAGGGCCCTCACCCTGTGTCATGTGAAGGGTCCCGCCCTCACACCCGGTTCATAGCTCTGTAGGGGTGCCCTCCACCCCGTTTCATAGCACTGAAGAGTGCCAGCAGACACCCCGGCTCATGTCACTGAAGGGGTGCCGCCCTGACGCCTGTCATGTCACTAAAGGTGCCCAGCCCTCACCCCGGGTCATGGCACTGAGCGGTGCCCATCACACCTGGCCATGGCACTGAACGTGTGCCCGCCCTCCTACCCCTGGGTCATGGTGGCAGTGCCCGGACCTCACCCCCGATTCTTGGCACTGAAGGTGACCAGCCCTCCACCCCGGGTCATGGCACTCAAGGGTGCCCCCCTCACATCCCGGGTCATGGCACTGAAGGATGGCCAGCCCTCACACCCTGGGTCATGGCACTCAAAGGGTGCCCGGCCACCTCCAGGTTCATGTCATTGAAGGGTGCCGGTCTCACACCCAGGTCATGTCACTCAAGGTGCCCGGCCTCACCCAGGTCATAACACTCAAGGGTGCCCGGCCCTCATCACGGGTCATGGTGCTGAGTGCAGCCCTCACATCCGATTCATGGCACTGAAATCATGCCCAGCCCTCACAGGGTCATGGTGCTGAAGGGTGCCCAGCCTCACCCCGGTCATGGCACTAATCATGCCCAGCCCTCACACCCAGGGTCATGGTGCTGAAGGGTGCCCAGCCCTCACACCCTTCATGGCACTGTATGGGTGCCCAGCCTCTCACCCCGGGTCATGTGAAGGTGCCCGACCTCACACCCCGTTTCTTGGCACTGCTGGGGTGCCCAGCCTCCACCCGGCTCATGGCACTGAAGGTGCCTCCGCTGCCCCGGGTCATGTCACTCAAGGGGTTCCCGGCCTCACCCCTGGTCATAGACCTAAACGGGTGCCACCCCTCCACCCCAGGTCATGTCATTGAAGGGGTTCACGGCCTCACAGGGTCATCTCCACTGAAAGGTGCCTCACCAGGTCATAGCACTCAAGGGATGCCCGGCCCTCATACCCCGGGTCATGGTGCTTGAGGGTGCCAGCCCTCCACCCGATTGATGGCACAAATCATGCCCAGCCCTCACACCCAGGGTCATGGTGGTGAAGGGGTGCCACCCTCACCCGATTCATGTCACTGAATGGTGCCCGCACCCTCACCCCTTTCTTGCTGCTGGGGTGCCGCCCTCACCCCGGCTCCTTGCACTGAAGGGGTGCCCGGCCCCTGACGCCCCGGGTCATGTCACTCAAGGTTCCCGGCCCTCACACCTGGTCATAGACCCTAAGCAGTGCCCGGCCCCTCACCCAGAGTCATGTCATTAGAGGTTCACGGCCCTCACACCCCAGGTCATGTCACTGAGAGGGTGCCCGGCCCTCACACCCCGGGTCGCACTGAAGGGCTGCTCGGCCCTCATACCCCAGGTCATGGTGCTGAAGGGGTGCCCGGCCTCACACCCGATTCATGGCACTGAAATCGGGGCCGGCCCTCACACCTCGATTCATGGCAATGAAGGTGCCCAGCTCACACCCCGGGTCATGTGGTGCCCGGCCCTCACACCCCGGTTCACAGCACTGTAGGGTGCCCGGCCCTCACACCCCATTTCATGGCACTGAAATAGTGCCTGGCCTCACCCGGGTCATGTCACTGAAGCGGTGAACGGCCCTCATACCCGGGTCATGGAACTAAGGGGTGCCCGGCCCTTACACCCCAGGCCATGGGGTTGAAGCGGTTCCCAGCGCTCCACCAGGTCATGGAGCTGAAGGGTGCCCGGCTATCACACCCCGATTCATGGCACTCAAAGGGTGCCGGGCCCTCACACCTGTGTCATGTGAAGGGTGCCCGCCCTCACCCCAGTTCATAGCTCTGTAGGGGTGCCCGGCCCTCACACCCCGTTTCATGGCACTGAAGAGTGCACGGCCCAGGCTGCCCAGCTCATGTCACTGAAGGGGTGCCCGCCTGACGCCCCTTGTCATGTCACTAAAGGGGTGCCCGGCCCTCACACCCGGGTCATGGCACTGAAGCGGTGCCCAGCGTCACACCCTTGCATGGCACTGAACGTGTGCCGGCCACCTGGGTCATGGTGCTTGAGGGGTGCCCGGACCTCCACCCGATTCTTGGCACTGAAGGAGTGACCGGCCCTCACACCCGGGTCATGGCAAAGGGTGCCGGCCCTCACATCCCGGGTCATGGCACTGGAAGGTGACCGGCCCTCACACCCTGGGTCATGGCACTCAAGGGTGCCAGCCCCACACACTCAGGTTCATGTCATTGAAGGGTGCCGGTCCTCACACCCCGGGTCATGTCACTCAAAGGGTGCCGCCTCACACCCCGGGTCATAACACTCCAAGGGGTGCCAGCCCCTCATACCCCGGGTCATGGTGCTAGAGGGTGCCCGGCCGCACATCCCGATTCATGGCACTGAAATCATGCCCAGCCCTCACACCCAGGGTCATGGTGCTGAAGGGGGTGCCCGGCCCTCACACCCCGGTCATGGCACTGAAATCATGCCCAGCCCTCACACCCAGGGTCATGGTGCTGAAGGGGGTGCCAGCCCCTCACACCCGCTTCATGGCACTGAATGGGTGCCCGGCCTCTCACCGGGAATTAAAATGTGAAGGTGCCCGCACCTCACACCCCGTTTCTTAGCACTGATGGGGTGCCCGGCCTCTACCCAGCTCATGGCACTGAAGGGGTGTCCGCCCTAACCTTGGTCATGTCACTCAAGGGGGTTCCCGGCCCTCACACCCCTGGTCATAGACCTAAACGGGTGCCAGGCCCTCACACTCCTGGTCATGTCACTGAAGTGGTGCCCGGCCCTCACAGCCCGGGTCATGGCACTGATGAGGTGCCCGGCCCTCACACCCCTGGTCATGTACCTAAAGTGGTGCCCGGCCCTACACCCCGATTCATGGTACTGAAAGGGTGCCCGGCCCTCACACCACGGGCCATGGTTCTGGAGGGGTGTCCGGCCAGGAAACCCCGATTCATGACACTGAAGGGGTGCCCAGCCCTCACACCCCGGGCCATGGTGCTGGGGGGGTGCCGGCCCTCACACCCCGGGCCATGGTGCTGGAGGGATGCCCAGCCCTCACATACCGGGTCATGGAGCTGAAAGGGTGCCCGGACATCACACCCCGGGTCATGTCACTGAAGGGGTGCACGGCCCTCACACCCCGGGTCATGGACCTAAAAGGGTGCCCGGCCCTCACACCCGAGGTCATGGAGTTGAATCGGTTCCCGGCCCTCACACCACGGGTCATGGAGCTGAAAGGGTGCCCGGCCGTCACACCCCTGGACATGGCACTGAAGGTGTGCCCGGCCCTCAAACCCCTGGTTATAGACCTAAACGGGTGCCCTGCCCTCACACCCCGGGTCATGGCACTGAAAGGGAACACGGCAAACCCCACACCCCAGGTCATGGGTGCTGAAATGGTGCCCGGCCTGACACCCGGGTCCTTGGCACTGAAGGAGTCTACGGCCTCACATCGGGTCATTGCACCTGAAGGTGCCCGGCCCTCATACCCGGAATCATGGTGCTGGAGGGATGCCCGGCCTCACCTCCCCGATTCATGGAACTAAAATCGAGCCCGGCCCTCACACCCCAGGTCACGGCACTAAAGCGGTGCCCGGCCGTCACACCCCTGGACATGGCATTGAAGGTGTGCCCGGCCCTCACGCCCCTTGTCATAGACCTAAACGGGTGCCCGGCCATCACACCCCGGGTCATGGGGCTGAAGGGGTGCCCGGCCGTCACACGCCGGGTCATGGCACTGAAGGAGTGACCGGCCCTCACACCCCGGATCATGGCACTGAAAGGGTGCCCGGTCCACTCACTCCGGGTCATGTCATTGAAGGGGTGCCCGGCCCTCACAAGCCGGGTCATGGCACTGAAGGAGTGACCGGCCCTCACACCCCGGTTCATGGCACTGAAAGGGTGCCCGGTCCACTCACTCCGGGTCATGTCTATGAAGGGGTGCCGGGCCCTCACACCCCGTTTCATGGCACTGAAAGGGTGCCCGGCCCTCACACCCCGGGACATGTCACTAAAGAGGTGCCTGGCCCTCACACCCCGGGTCATGTCACTGAAGCGGTGAACGGCCCTCATACCCCGGGTCATGGACCTAAAGGTGGTGCCCGGCCCTTACACCCCAGGCCATGGGGTTGAAGCGGTTCCCGGCGCTCACACCACGGGTCATGGAGCTGAAGGGGTGCCCGGCCATCACACCCCGATTCAAGGCACTCAAAGGGTGCCGGGCCCTCACACCCCGTGTCATGTGAAGGGGTGCCCGGCCCTCACACCCCGGTTCATAGCTTTGTAGGGGCGCCCGGCCCTCACACCCCGTTTCATGGCACTGAAGGAGTGCCCGGCCCTCACACCCCGGCTCATGGCACTGAAGGGGTGCCCGGCCCTGACGCCCCTTGTCATGTCACTGAAGGGGTGCCCGGCCCTCACACCCCGGGTCATGGCACTGCAGCGGTGCCCAGCCGTCACACCCCTGGCCATGGCACTGAAGGTGTGCCTGGCCCTCATACCCTGGGTCATAATTAGCAAGGGGTGCGGACCCTAACACCCGATTCTTGGCACCTAATCAGGCAGCCCTCACATCCCGGGTCATGGCACTGAAGGAGTGACGGGCCCTCAAACCCCGGGTCATGGCACTCAAAGGGTGCCCGGCCCACACACTCCAGGTTCATGTCATTGAAGGGGTTCCCGGTCCTCACACCCAGGGCCATGTCACTGAAAGGGTGCCCGGCCCTCACACCCCGGGTCATAGCACTGAAGGGGTGCCCGGCCCTCATACCCCGGGTCATGGTGCTAGAGGGGTGCCCGGCCCTCACACCCCGATTCATGGCACTGAAATCATGCCCAGCCCTCACACCCAGGGTCATGGTGCTGAAGGGGTGCCCGGCCCTCACACCCCGATTCCTGGCACTGAATGGGTGCCCGCACCTCACACCCCGTTTCTTGGCACTGCTGGGGTGCCCGGCCCTCACACCCCGGCTCATAGCACTGAAGGGGTGCCCGGCCCTGACGCGCCGGGTCATGTCACTCAAGGGGTTCCCGGCCCTGACACCCCTGGTCATAGACCTAAACGGGTGCCCGGCCCACACACCCCGGGTTATGTCATTGAAGGGGTTCACGGCCCTCACACCCCGGGTCTAGTCACTGAAAGGGTGCCCGGCGCTCACACCCCGGGTCATAGCACTGAAGGGATGCTCGGCCCTCATACCCCAGGTCATGGTGCTGAACGGGTGCCCGGCCCTCACACCCCGATTCAAGGCACTCAAAGGGTGCCGGGCCCTCACACCCCGTGTCATGTGAAGGGGTGCCCGGCCCTCACACCCCGGGTCATGTGAAGGGGTGCCCGGCCCTCACACCCCGGTTCACAGCACTGTAGGGTTGCCCGGCCTTCACACCCCATTTCATGGCACTGAAATAGTGCCCGGCCCTCACACCCCGGGTCATGTCACTGAAGGGGTGCCCGGCCGTCACACCCGTGGCCATGGTACTGAAGGTGTGCCCGGCCCTCACACCCCTGGTTATAGAGCTAAACGGGTACCCGGCAAACACACCCCGGGTCATGTCATTGAAGGGGTGCCCTGCCCTTATATCCCGTGTCATGGTGCTAGAGGGGTGCCCGGCCCTCACACCCCGATTCATGGCACTGAAATCGAGCCCGGCCCTCACACCCAGGGTCATGGCAATGAAGGAGTCACAGGCCCTCATATCCCGGGTCATAGCACTGAAGGGGTGCCCGGCCCTCATACCCCGGGTCATGGTGCTGGAGGGATGCCCGGCCCTCACACCCCGATTCATGGAACTAAAATCGAGCCCGGCCCTCACACCCCAGGTCATGGCACTAAAGCGGTGCCCGGCCGTCACACCCCTGGACATGGCACTGAAGGTGTGCCCGGCCCTCACACCCCTTGTCATAGACCTAAATGGGTCTTGACCATCTACCCAGGTCATGGGGCTGAAGAGTGACCGGCACTCACACCCCACGGGCCATGGTTTCTGGAGGGGTGTCAGCCCTGTTTACCCGGGTCCTTGACACTGAAGAAGAGTGCCCGGCCCTCACCCGGGCCATGGTGCTGGAGGTGCCAGCCCCTCCACACCCCAGGCCATGGTGCTGAATGCCCAGCCCTCACATACCGGGTCATGGAGCTGAAGGGGTGCCCGGACATCACACCCCGGGTCATGTCACTGAAGGGGTGCACGGCCCTCACACCCCGGGTCATGGACCTACAAGGGTGACCGGCCCTCACACCCCAGGTCATGGAGTTGAATCGGTTCCCGGCCCTCACACCACAGGTCATGGAGCTGAAAGGGTGCCCGGCCGTCACACCCCGGGTTATGGCACTGAAGCGGTGACCGGCCGTCACACCCCTGGCCATGGCACTGAAGGTGTGCCCGACCCTCACACCCCTGGTTATAGACCTAAACGGGCGCCCGGCCCTCACACCCCGGGTCATGGCACTGAAAGGGAACACGGCAAACACACCCCGGGTCATGGCGCTGAAGGGGTGCCCGGCCCTCACACCCCGGGTCATGGCACTGAAGGAGTCACCGGCCCTCACATCCGGGTCATAGCACTGAAGGGGTGCCCAGCCCTCATACCCCAGGTCATGGTGCTGGAGGATGCCCGGCCTCACCCCCGATTCATGGAACTAAAATCGCCCGGCCCTCACACCCCGGTTCACAGCACTGTAGGGTTGCCCGGCCTTCACACCCCATTTCATGGCACTGAAATAGTGCCCGGCCCTCACACCCCGGGTCATGTCACTGAAGGGGTGCCCGGCCGTCACACCCGTGGCCATGGTACTGAAGGTGTGCCCGGCCCTCACACCCCTGGTTATAGAGCTAAACGGGTACCCGGCAAACACACCCCGGGTCATGTCATTGAAGGGGTGCCCTGCCCTTATATCCCGTGTCATGGTGCTAGAGGGGTGCCCGGCCCTCACACCCCGATTCATGGCACTGAAATCGAGCCCGGCCCTCACACCCAGGGTCATGGCAATGAAGGAGTCACAGGCCCTCATATCCCGGGTCATAGCACTGAAGGGGTGCCCGGCCCTCATACCCCGGGTCATGGTGCTGGAGGGATGCCCGGCCCTCACACCCCGATTCATGGAACTAAAATCGAGCCCGGCCCTCACACCCCAGGTCATGGCACTAAAGCGGTGCCCGGCCGTCACACCCCTGGACATGGCACTTGAAGGTGTGCCCGGCCCTCACACCCCTTGTCATAGACCTAAATGGGTGCCCACACACCCCTGGGGGCTGAAGGAGGACTGCACTCACACCACGGGCCATGGTTCTGGAGGGGTGTGCGGCCCTGACACTCCGGGTCATGACACTGAAGGGGTGCCCGGCCCTCACACCCGGGCCATGGTGCTGGAGGGGTGCCCGGCCCTCACACCCCGGGCCATGGTGCTGGAGGGATGCGCAGCCCTCACATACCGGGTCATGGAGCTGAAGGGGTGCCCGGACATCACACCCCGGGTCATGTCACTGAAGAGGTGCACGGCCATCACACCCCGGGTCATGGACCTAAAAGGGTTCCCGGCCCTCACACCCCAGGTCATGGAGTCGAATCGGTTCCCGGCCCTCACACCACGGGTCATGGAGCTGAAAGGGTGCCCGGCCGTCACACCCCGGGTTATGGCACTGAAGCGGTGCCCGGCCGTCACACCCCTGGCCATGGCACTGAAGGTGTGCCCGGCCCTCACACCCCTGGTTATAGACCTAAACGGGTTCCCGGCCCTCACACCCCGGGTCATGGCACTGAAAGGGAACACGGCAAACACACCCCGGGTCATGGTGCTGAAGGGGTGCCCGGCCCTCACACCCCGGGTCATGGCACTGAAGGAGTCACCGGCCCTCACATCCCGGGTCATAGCACTGAAGGGGTGCCCGGCCCTCATACCCCGGGTCATGGTGCTGGAGGGATGCCCGGCCCTCACCCCCCGATTCATGGAACTAAAATCGAGCCAGCCCTCACACCCCAGGTCATGGCACTAAAGCGGTGCCCGGCCGTCACACCCCTGGACATGGCATTGAAGGTGTGCCCGGCCCTCACACCCCTTGTCATAGACCTAAACGGGTGCCCGGCCATCACACCCCGGGTCATGGGGCTGAAGGGGTGCCCGGCCCTCACACGCCGGGTCATGGCACTGAAGGAGTGACCGGCCTTCACACCCCGGTCTGGCGGCAACTTCAGCAAGCCCCGTCCACTCACCTGGCCGCGTCATTGAAGGGGTGCCCGGCCCTCACACGCCGGGTCATGGCACTGAAGGAGTGACCGGCCTTCACACCCCGGTTCATGGCACTGAAAGGGTGCCCGGTCCACTAACTCCGGGTCATGTCGTGAAGGGTAATCTAGCCCCTCACGCGAGTCATGTCACTATGAAGGTGAACAGCCCTCATACCCCGGGTCATGGACCTAAGGGGTGCCAGCCCCGCCACCCAAAGGCCATGGGGTTGAAGAAGGTTCCAGCGCTCACACCACGGGCCATGCCAAGGCTGAAGGGGTGCCGGCCATCACACCCGGTTCAAGGCTCAAAGGGTGCCGGGCCCTCACACCCACGTGTCATGTGAAGGTGCCCGGCCCTCACCCCGGTTATAGCTGTAGGGGCGCCCGGCCCCTCAAACCCCGTTTCATGGCACTGAAGGAGTGCCTGACCCTCACACCCCCGGCTCATGGCACTGAAGGGGTGCCCGGCCCCTGACGCCCTTGTCATGTCACTGAAGGGTGCCCGGCCTCACACCCGGGTCATGGCACTGAAGCGGTGCCAGCCGTCACACACCCTAGCCATGGCACTGAAGGTGTGCCCGGCCCTCATACCTGGGTCATGGTGTTTGAGGGGTGCCTGGACCTCACACCCCGATTCTTGGCACTGTTATCGAGCCCGGCCTCACACCCCGGGTCATAGTGCTGAAGGGTTGCGCCCGGCCCTCACATCCCGGAGTCATGGCATTGAAGGAGTGACCGGCCCTTACACCCCGGGTCGCCTCAAGGGTGCCCAGCCCACTTCACTCCAGGTTCATGTCATTGAAGGGTTCCCGGTCCTCACGGGTCATGTCCACTGAAAAGTGCCGGCCCCCTCACACCCCAGGTCTCATAGGACTCCAGGATGCCCGGCCCTCATACCCCGGAGTCATGGTGCTAGAGGGGTGCCCGGCCCTCACACCCCGATTGACACTGAAATCATGCCCAGCCCTCACACCCAGGGTCATGGTGTTGAAGGGTGCCCGGCCCTCACACCCGATTCATGTCAATGAATGGGTGCCCGCACCCTCACACCCCGTTTCTTGGCACTGGGGTGCCCAGCCCTCCACACAGGCTCATGGCATGAAGGGGTGCCCGGCCTGACGCCCCGGGTCATGTCACTCAAGGGGGTTCCCAGCCCCTCACACCCCTAGTCGCAGGCCTAAGCGGGTGCCCGGCCCACTCGCGAGTCATGTCATTGGAAGTTCACGGCCCTCACACCCCGGGTCATGTCACTGAAGGTGCCCGACCCCTCACACCCGGGTCATAGCACTGAAGGGCTGCTCAGCCCTCATACCCCAGGTCATGTGGTGCTGAAGGGGTGCCGAGCCCTCACACCCCACGTTCATGGCACTGAAATCCCGAAGGCCGGCCCCTCACACCTCGATTCATAGCAATGAAGGGGTGCCCGTCTCACATCGGGTCATGGCACTGGAAAGAGTGACGGCCCTTACCCAGATCATGGCACTCAAAGGGTGCCCGGCCCACACACTCCAGGTTCATGTCATTGAAGGGGTGCCCGGTCCTCACACCCCGGGTCATGTCACTCAAAGGGTGCCCGGCCCTCACACCCCGGGTCATAACACTCAAGGGGTGCCCGGCCCTCATACCCCGGGTCATGGTGCTAGAGGGGTGCCCGGCCCTCACACCCCGATTCATGGCACTGAAATCATGCCCAGCCCTCACACCCAGGGTCATGGTGCTGAAGGGGTGCCCGGCCCTCACACCCCGCTTCATGGCACTGAATGGGTGCCCGGCCCTCTTACCCCGGGTCATGTGAAGGGGTGCCCGCACCTCACACCCCGTTTCTTGGCACTGATGGGGTGCCCGGCCCTCACACCCCGGCTCATGGCACTGAAGGGGTGTCCGGCCCTGACGCCCCGGGTCATGTCACTCAAGGGGTTCCCGGCCCTCACACCCCTGGTCATAGACCTTAACGGGTGCCCGGCCCACACACCCCGGGTCATGTCATTGAAGGGGTTCTCGGCCCTCACACCCCTGGACATGTCACCAGGCAGCCGGGCACCTCACACCGGGTCATAGCACTGAAGGGGTGCCCGGCCCTCATATCCCGGTCATGGTGTTGTGGGAGGGATGCCCGGCCCTCACACCCCGATTCATGGAATCCAAATCGAGCCTGGCCCCTCACACCCTGGTCATAGTGCTGAAGGGGTTGCCCGGCCCTCACATCCCCGGGTCATGGCATTCGAAGGAGTGACTGGCCCTCACACCCCCGGGTCATGGGTGACTCAAAGGGTGCCCGGCCCACACACTCCAGGTTCATGTCATTGAAGGGGTTCCCGGTCCTCACACCCCGGGTCATGTCACTGAAAGGGTGCCCGGCCCTCACATCCCGGGTCATAGCACTCAAGGAGTGCCCGGCCCTCATACCCGGGACCATGGTGGTAGAGGGGTGCCCGGCCCTCATACCCCGGATCATGGTGATAGAGGGGTGCCCGGCCCTCAGAACCCGATTCATAGCACTGAAATCATGCCCAGCCCTCACACCCCGGGTCATGGTGCTGAAGGGGTGCTCGGCCCTTACACCCCGATTCATGGCACTGAATGGGTGCCCGGCCCTCACACCCCGGGTCATGTAAAGGGGTGCCCGGACCTCACACCCCGTTTCATGGTACTGATGGGGTGACCAGCCCTCACACCCCGGCTCATGGCACTGAAGGGGTGCCCGGCCCTGACGCCCCGGGTCGTGTCACTGAAGGGGTTCCCGGCCCTCACACCTCTGGTCATAGACCTAAACGGGTGCCCGTCCGTCACAGCCCGGGTCATGGGGCTGAAGGGGTGCCCGGCCCTCACACCGAGGGTCATGGCACTGAAGGAGTGACCGGCCGTCACACCCCGGTTCATGGAACTGAAGGGATGCCCGGCCCTCACACACCGGGTCGTGGTGCTGAAGGGGTGCCCGGCCCTCACACCCCCGATTCATGTCACCGAAAGGTGCCCTGCCCTCACACCCGGGACATAATGAAGGGGTGCCCGGCCCTCATACCCTGGGACATGGTGCTGGAGGTGTGCCCGGCCTTTACACCCCGTTTCATGGCACTGAAAGGGTGCCCGGCCCTCACACCCAGGTTCATGTCACTGAAGGGGTGCCCGGCCCTCACACCCCGGTTCATGGAACTGAAGGGGTGCCCGGCCCTCACACACCGGATCATGGTGCTGAAGGGGTGCCCGGCCCTCACACCCAGGGTCATGGTGCTGAAAGGGTGCCAGGACGTCACACCCCGGTTCATGTCACTAAAGGGGTGCCAGGCCCTCACACTCCCGGTCATGTGACTGAAGGGGTACCCGGCCCTGAAATCCCGGGTCATGGCACTGATGAGGTGCCCGGCCCTCACACCAGTGGCCATGGCACTGAAGGTTTGCCCGGCCCTCACATTCCGGGTCATGTACCTAAAGTGGTGCCCGGCCCTACACCCCGATTTATGGCACTGAAAGGGTGCTCCGGCCCTCACACCCCGGGTCATGTCACTGAACGGGTGCCAGGCCCTCACACTCCGGGTCATGTCACTGAAGGGGTACCTGGCCCTCACATCCCGGGTCATAACACTGATGAGGTGCCGGGCCCTCACACCCGTGGCCATGGCACTGAACGTTTGCCCGGCCCTCACACCCCTGGTCATGTACCTAAAGTGGTGCCCGGCCCTACACCCCGACTCATGGCACTGAAGGGGTGCCCGGCCCTCACACCCCGGGTCATGGCACTGAAGCGGTGCCCGGCCGTCACACCCCGGCCATGGTGCTGGAGGGGTGCCCGGTCCTCACACCCTGGGCAATGGTGCTGGAGGGGTGGCCGGCCCTCACATACCGGGTCATGGCACTGAAGGTGTGCCCGGTCCTCACACCCGTGGTCATAGACCTAAACGAGTGCCCGGCCCTCACACCCCTGGTCATAGACCTAAACGAATGCCCGGCCCTCACACCCCGGGTCATGGGGGTGAAGGGGGGCCCGGCATTCACACCCCAGGCCATGGCACTGAAGGAGTGACCGGCCCTCACACCCCGGTTCATGGCACTGAAAGGGTGCCCGGTCCACTCACTCCGGGTCATGTCATTGAAGGGGTGCCCGGCCCTCACACGCCGGTTCATGGCACTGAAGGAGTGACCGGCCCTCACACCCCGGTTCATGGTACTGAAAGGGTGCCCGGTCCACTCACTCCGGGTCATGTCATTGAAGGGGTGCCCGGCCCTCACACCCCGTTTCATGGCACAGAAAGGGTGCCCGGCCCTCACACCCCGGGACATGTCACTAAGGGGGTGCCTGTCCCTCACACCCCGGGTCATGTCACTAAAGCGGTGAACGGCCCTCATACCCCGGGTCATGGACCTAAAGGGGTGCCCGGCCCTTACACCCCAGGCCATGGGGTTGAAGCGGTTCCCGGCGCTCACACCACGGGTCATGGAGCTGAAGGGGTGCCCGGCCATCACACCCCGATTCTAGGCACTCAAAGGGTGCCGGGCCCTCACACCCCGTGTCATGTGAAGGGGTGCCCGGCCGTCACACCCCGGTTCATAGCTTTGTAGGGGCGCCCGGCCCTCACACCCCAGGTCATGTCACTGAAAAGTGCCGGCCCACTCACACCCGGGTCATAGCACTCAAGGGGTGCCCAGCCCCTCATACCCAGGGTCATGAGGTGCTAGAGTGCCCGGCCCTCACACCCGATTCATGGCACTGAAATCATGTCCAGCCCTCACACCCAGGGTCATGGTGCTTTGAAGGGGGTGCCCGGCCCCTCACACCTGGTCATAGACCTAAACGGGTGCCGTCCCTCACACCCCAGTCATGGAGTTGAATCAGTTCCCGGCCCTCCACCCAGGTCATGGCACTGAAGGGCTGCTGACCCTCATACCCCCAGGTCATGGTGCTGAAGGGGTGCCCGGCCCTCACCCCAATTCTTGGCACTGAAATCGAGGCCGGCCCTCACCTCGTTTCGCTGGCACTGAAGCGGTGCCCGACCGTCACACCTGGCCGGCACTGAAGGTGACGCAGCCCTCACACCCCGTTTCATGGCACTGAAAGGGTGCCCGGCCCTCACACCCCGGGATATGTCACTAAAGAGGTGCCTGGACCTCACACCCCGGGTCATGTCACTGAAGCGGTACACGGACCTCATACCCAGGGTTATGGACCTAAAGGGGTGCCCGCCCCTCACACCCCAGGCCATGGGGATGAAGCGGTTCCCGGCGCTCACACCACGTGGCATGGTGCTGAAGGGGTGCCCGGCCATCACACCCCGGTTCATAGCTCTGTAAGGGTGCCCGGCCTTCACAACCCGTTTCATGGCACTGAAGGAGTGCCCGGCCCTCACACCCCGGCTCATGGCACTGAAGGGGTGCTTGAACGACAACGTTCATGAAACTATTGTCGAATTCATCGAAGCTGTGCTGAGACCATGAAGAATGTCCAATGCTGATTGTAGTTGGCCGTCGACGTTTTCCAGCTGACGCGAAAGTACGAGTTAACTTCTACCGCAGAACTTAGTTTCATACAATAGTCATTTGGGACATTTTGCTTGAACAGTCTGTAAGGATGTATCAATCACATTATCATCAACTTGAGGTAAGAGCAATACGTAACTGAACGAAGTACGCAGCCGAT
>NW_024751022.1:0-25917 GCF_018991925.1 Homarus americanus
TGTTTTATAACATTTCGTTCCGTTTGATATCACAACAGATGATGAAGAATAAAGTTTTAATATATTTTGCATGTTGTGCGTATGTCTGTTGTTTGTCCGTCTGTGTGTTTGACATATATTTCATTTTGTTTTAATTGTCTATCTGATATCTCATTTTTTGAGCTAGGAAATTAAAAGTAGTTAATATTACTGTCATAGGGTGCTTACATAAAAATGTGCTATATTTTAAATTTTACTCATGTGGTCTTAACTCCCCCTTCGTTACCAGATCTCGCGCTAAGTACGGGGTGGTGTAGTACATTGAACGTTCAGTACCACTAACTTGCTTTATATTTTATTATACGCAAGCACGCTCGGGCATATATACATATATGCATTAACATACTCATGTATACCCACACAAGTAGACGAGGAAACACACACATCCACCTGTCATGATAATAAAAAAAATAAATTCACCATTTATCGTTAATTATATCAATGATGGATTGGACATGTGAATGGGAAGAAAATAAAAGTATTTAAGGAATATATGTTTGTTATCTTGCTATTTAGTTACTGTACTATGATTGTTTATAACTGTTACGTCAAATAATTCTCAGGGTTATTAATAATAATTATGATAATAATGTAATATTATTGTATTATTATTATCATTAATATTAATATTATTATTATTATTATTATTAAGAAGTATTAGTAATTATGTTAATGTTTTAAATTTGTTTTACAGGAATATATTGAAATATACAGTAATTATATCATAAAAATTAACAAGACTACCATAAAGATTGATATCCTTTATCACCATAGGCCCCGAATCACAATATTCAGAAGCAGCTGTGATGAAATTTTAAGTAAAATTGAAAATTTGATGTGAAACTCTGAGGCCATATTCTTTATTTTCTATGGAATCGATTTATTTTTTTATCTTGGACTTGGAACTCTACTTACTGACCCAAGTTGGTGTTCTACCTTGAAATTTTTTTCTAAGTTTCTGGAGTTTTTACACATTATCACCGAAGGTACTCAAGTAAACGCTGATTCAGGTTCAATAAACAAAATAGTCATTTTTGTAATGAGTCTTACTAATTTCTTTTGATATTAATCTATTTAATTTTATCTCTAATGTGGTTATGGTACCAATTGCCTTTTGAAGTTTGATTATCAATCTTTTCACCCATATAGAAACATATAAATTATCCTTATACGTATTCAATGAACGGATGACTTAGAATATCTCTCATAATGGAACCACAAAAGGAAATTATGCTTTATACCATAATATTATGAATCAAAGGCCAAAACTTCAGCACAATCCTTCAGAATACGAGGGGGCATTCATTCCGGTCCAAGCGCCTTTCTCACATCTAAACTGGATAACAAACTAGCACCCTTATGATTGGTGATTTTAGGAAAGTGTATAAGTTCAGTCGGAGGAGCTGGAGTGGGAGGGGTAGAGTTGGAATCATGTAAGACGAAGTTAGAGGAAAACAAGGTGCCAAAGAGATTGGCTTTATCGGAGGGAGAGTTGGCTATAGAGTTATGAGGTCAGAAAAGAGGACGAAAGGAGAGAGTGCCGACGTTATTACAGATGATTTTGGTTAAGGAACTGAAGGATTTACTAAAAGAAGAGTTAGTCAGGTCAGCAGTATTTCTTTTTATACAATTTCGCTAGGCCCTACGAAGAATAGCCTTCCAACGATTCCTAGAAGTAATGAAAGAGGAGTGAGTAGCAGGAGGAGATACTTTCATAACTTGATACACCCTATCTCTCTCCTTACATTCAAGACAACAGGAGTGATCAAACCATGATTGTAAAGTGAAAGTTTTGTTAGAATATACCATTTCCCAAAACACCAGAAAGAGGGTATGCTACTTAATTTGTGGATCTCGGTGTTGGGGTGTGTGGATCGCAACGAATCATGATGAGAAGCGAGATAATCAAAGATTTTCAAATAGTTGGTAAAGTTGGGAGAAAAGTATCGGAAACAAAGAAAACAGCCAGAGTTGGGAGAGATTTTTTGAGCCAGATGACACCATAAAGAGATGATTCAAGATCGATGACTCGGGCTATACTGTAGGTGTATTTTTTGTATTTTTTTTACGGGAATTAGCCTACCCGGGTACAGCTCAAGCGACCCACAATGGAGCCTGGGGGGGCGAAAAAACCCGGAAAGAAATTGTAGATATAGACAAAAAAGGTTATACTGTATTAATCTACTCCACGAAGATGCCGGAAAACCAGCTTTTTAAAGTGAGACAGTTTGTAAGAGCATGGAAACACAGAAGAAGGCATAGCATTCCACAGTTTAGCTGTGTGAGGAAAGAAGGAGGTACTAAAACGGGTTCTTCTCGTGTGACCGACATCCACAGAGAAACGGTGGGCACCACGGGCAAGACGTGTGTTACGAACTCACGGCCTTGCCGGCGGTACACAGGATGCCAAATCCACCGAACATTGCCCGTTAAAGTAACAAAAAGAGAGAGAGTGAAGCAACATAGCTACGAAGAGAAAGGGAAGAGAGATTGTTGACTAAAGGAGGAGAGTTAATAAGACGAAATGCCTTTGATTCCACCCTATATAATAGTTGGACAGAAGAAGAGCCACCCCAGATATGAGAGCAGTACTCCAAGGAAGGACGAATGAATCCCTTATATACTTGGAGCAACTGCTCAGGAGTAAAGTAGCTGCGGCATCTGTACAGCATTCCCAACTTTCGGGAGGCAGCTTTAGTTATACTAAGGATGTGTGATTTCCAGGACATATTGGAGGAAATGGTGAGGCCTAACATATTTATTTCAGAGTTTGGGAGGATGATAGCGTCCTGAAATGTAATTGGTGGGAGATCGTCTAATTTGCAAAGTGTATGTGTGTTGCACTAGGCACATACACCTCCTTTAGATCGGAAATAGGTATAAAGGTTGTAGTTGGAGACTTGGAAATGTTTGTGTGAAGCTGCTTTGGTCAATTGAAGTTCCGATAGTAATAAGAGATTGGGGAAGAGGTTAATAAATGGTGCTCCACACAAGTGAAAATGGATAATCGGCCACTAATATTGTAAAAATGAAGTGTGAAAAAAAAAAATCGATCCTCCAGCAACTGCGGTGACGTCATTTGAGGCCTCAGTAGTTTGATGATTGTCAGGTCTGCCCATGGGTCTACAACCTTCCCGACCAGTGGGCCCGTCCGGGAAGACCCCACTTTAATATTATTGTCAACTGATATCATTGGAGAATAAGAGAATAGCGAAAATAAAACATACCAAGAGAGAGAAAAAACAAACAATTAAGACCCTGCAATGGTGTGTAAATGAGGCAGAAATTCAAATGAGCCACCTTGGACCTGGTCATATTTTTTTGAGCTGCCATATGGCAGCAGGGTCTACCATTAGACAATACATTAAGCTTCAAATATCTTCCCAGGCGGTAGTACCTCTCTGTTTCTTAACTCTCTGGTACCTACTACCTTGTATCAAAATAGTTTCTTATGATATTAGTCACAGCGAAAGAGGGTATTAAGGAAAATACAAAAAATAATAATATAGTATATTTCCAAAAGTGATGTCAGACACAAGTAAAACAGTCGTATGTTTTCAGGGAATGTTTTCAAGACCTGTGGTTCTGTGTCAGTACAAGACAACACAGAGAGTTAAATGTAAATTACTCTACATATTACGTAAGTTTCCTACGTTCAAAAATTAGGTCTTCATTCATCCTAATTTATTTCCCACCATAGCCACCGCCGCCGCCACCACCGCGTCCACCACCACCACCACCACCGCGTCCACCACCGCGTCCACCACCACCATAGCCGCCGCCACCACCCTGTCCACCGCCGCCAATGCCGCCACTGCCTCCACCACCCCCACCATAGCTGCTGCCACCTCCGCCACCACCTCCACGTCCACCGCCGCCAAAGCCGCCGCCACCCCCACGTCCACCACCGCCATAGCCACGACCGCCGCTACCGCCGCCACCGCCGCCGCCTCCTCCGCCGCCTCCTCCACCTGTACCACCACCACCTCCACCATAACGGCGGCCACCACCTCCACCTGGCAAGGCCAAGCAGGTCACCGCCATGAGGACGACGCCCAAGAACACAAACACCAACCTCTGAAATGTTCCAAAATTAAATTACATATTAATTGACTGTACCAGGAATTGATCTGTATATGGTCACCAAAACATGAGTTCCTTATTAGTTAGTTTACTACTCCAGTAACTTAGCTAATAATCATTATCATGTGTGGATTATACATTTCGAACTTCTACACCAGTCCAGCTGTGATCTTTTTCAAGTTATGAAGTTGGTCATATAAGAACATACATAAGAACATAAGAAAGTGGGATACTGCAGGAGGCCGACTGGCCCATACAGGGCAGATCCCTTTCACACCCATCCCAGCACTTCCATGTGCCTATCCAACTTCGTCTTGAAGCTCCCTAGCGTCCCCGATCCTACTATAGCACTCGGTAGCCTATTCCACATATCCACAACTCTATTACCAAACCAGTGCTTGCCTATATCCTTTCTGAATCGGAATTTATCTAATTTAAAGCCATTTGTTCTAGTTATTTCGTTATTACTGAGCTTCAGAACATCTTCCATTTTACCCTTGTTAATCCCTTACCCACTTGTACACCTCTATCATATCTCCCCTAACTCTACGCCTCTCTAATGAATGTAAGCCTAAGCTTTTCAGTCTTTTCTTCATATGGAAGGTTTCTAATATTATGGATCATTTTTGTCATTCTTCTTTGTACTCTCTCCAAAGAATCTATGTCCATTCTATAATAAGGACACCAGAACTGAACCGCATAATCCATGTGTGGCCTCACTAATGCTAGGTAAAGTTTCAAGATAACGTCAGCAGTTCTGTTACTCACAGACCTAGATATGAACCCAAGAATCCTGTTTGCCTTGTTGCGAACGCTAATACATTGTTTTCTAGGTTTCAAGTCGTTGCTAACAAATACACCTAGATCTTTTTCACAAACTGAGTTTTCTATTTCCGTGTTACCTAGTTTATACTTAACGTTTGTATTCGTCTTCCCTATCTGTAGTACCTTGCATTTATCAGTATTAAAATTCATTTGCCAGTCTACTGACCACTCATGTAAGGTATCTAGATCTCTTTGAAGGTGTTCAAAGTCACTGTCTGAATTTATCACTCTCCCATTTTGGTATCATCTGCAAATTTACTAATCCTACTAGTTATGCCTAAATCAAGATCATTAATGAATATAACAAACAGCAGAGGGCCTAATACAGATCCCTGGGGAACTCGCTTTTGACCGCACCCAGTCTGACTTTAATCCATTTATGCTGACTCTTTGTTTCCTACCAGTTAACCATGACCTAATCCATTTTAATACTGATCCACCTATTCCATGTGCTTCTACCTTCCTTATCAATCTCTCATGAGGGACTCTATCGAATGCTTTACTGAAATCTAAATAAATTATATCATATGACTTATCATTATCTACCGCTTCATATACTTCTGAGAAAAAGCTAAGCAAATTTGTGAGACAAGAACGTCCCTGGGTGAACCCGTGCTGAGAAGAATGAATTAAGTTGAATGTTTCAAGGTGGCTTCTGATTTTTGTAGCAATAATTGACTCTAGCAACTTGCCTATGATTGACGTGAGACTAATGGGACGGTAATTTGATGCTATTGATTTATCACCCTTTTGAAAATCGAACTACATTTGCAAGTTTCCAAGCTTCTGGCACTAGGCCCGATTCTAATGACTTATTAAATAAAACTGCTAATGGATTACTCAACTCATCTCTACATTCTTTTAATATTCTAGCATATACCTCGTCTGGACCAGGCGATTTATGAGGCTTCAGTTTGTTAATTACTTTAAGCACATCGTTACTAGTAATATTGATATTCATCAACATATTTTCTATACTGTCGTTATATACCTTATGAACTTCTGGAAACTGTGCTAGGTTTTCATTTGTGAATACAGAGTGAAAATGACTATTTAACGTACTACACTACTTGAGAGAATAATATTCACAATTAACCCAAAAACAATTTGTAATAAATTTTGCTATCCAAGAAACACATGAAGCGTATGTTAGAGATTTAGTTATAGTGAAGTGACTTTTGTCTTATATTTAGCTCAAGATATTGAAAATAGCTTATTTATAGTAGTAGTAGTAGTAGTAGTAGTAGTAGTAGTAGGCCCGGGCGGCGTGGGTGTGTTGGGGTGCCCTCCCTGATTTAAAGTGTTATTGGTGGGGAAATACTCAGTTTGTGGGAGCGAGAATTTCACAGTGTGTCGATGAACGTTGGATGTCACCTTGAGCATCATCGCCGACGGCTCTTCTCATTCCTTACGACATTAAACGCAAATATTGCTCGTGTTCACCGGCGATCTTCAAGTAAGCCTGTGAGTGTTTGAATGGTGGGTGGCTGGAGTTGCCAAGTGTCAGTGCCAGTGTGTCGATAGGCCTACCCTAGCAAGGGTGGCATCGCGACTCTCGCCCCTATGGGGCCAAGTGCCTCGCGCTTTCGTTCGCCTCAAGTAACGGCCACTCCATGTAGTGTCGGCTGACCAAGTGAGTATATATAACTAATGTTACATCAGCGAGACCATAGAAATGGTGGTTATCTCTACCAAAGTGACATAATCAAGTGTTAGGTGTGACAATTCTTGCTCCCAGTGGATTATTCTCATGTGTGGTTTATCGCCCACATGGGGGGTGCCCGATACAACCACACGCGCGCGTATGCCCTTACTACTCGGACATCGCAGGCCAGGCCGTCACCTCTGTGCCTCATACGCATAAGATCTAGTTTCTTCGTCCGTATGGGCCCAATAGCAGAGGTCGGAGGCGGAAATATCTGTCGCCCAAGGTGCTGGTCACTATGCCTGGCAACAGTCTTTGCTGCGTCTGTGCTAGCCCGAACCAAAACTGCACAAATTGTCTTTGTGCAAGAAACAACCGACCATGTGTGGATTGCAGGAAGCTAGACCAGTGTCGGAACCCACGTGGCAGGGAGCCGACACAGGCGGCCACAGTGGATATCGCCGGGACCCAACCACCCGATGATATCCGAAATGATAGCAGTGAGTCTACTCAACCCGAAAATGTAGTACTAATAAATGCTGCTCCCTCAGTAGCAGGTGTCCAGGAGGAGAATGAGAGACAGCCGCCTCATTGGAATGGCATGTCGATGGAAAATGCAGGCGTATGGGTCAAAGAAACCTACTCAGAAATTGTCAAGTGGTCGCCCGCTAACTTATTTGAACCACCCAAGTGTGCGGCCACCAAAGAAATGATTCGGGAGATGACTTGCTTCATGACTGTTTACACTCAGGACCGCTTGCTCACTCCCCTAGCTCTTCAAATACTGGCAATAATACCACATCTATTTTGTCAGAGGACACACACAAAGGCTAAGCACAAAGAAAATGTGGCAGCAATGAAGAGAAGATTGACAATGTGGCGGACTGGGGCCCTAGATGATCTCCTATGTGAAGCAAGAACACTGCAAGAGAGACTAAAATCTACGGGTGACGGAAAGCAAAACACCGATTACGTGGCAAGAAAATTTGGAAACAAAATGCGTGTGGGAAAAGTGTCTCTCGCGGTAAGATCTCTCACTCAAGAATCTTCCGGTGGGGTGATGCCAATAAACAGAGATACATTAAAACTATTGAAAGAGAAACATCCCCCTGCAAGTGAAGATGAAGGCATCAGGCTCCAGGGTGCCTATATCCCACCAAATGCGGTCCTGTTCGAGAAAATAACAGGAGAGATGGTGTGGAAAAAGGCACTGAAGACTCGTGGAGGAGCCGGCCCTTCAGGTCTGGATGCAAACGGTAGGAGAATCATCCTCAGCACAAACAAGTTTGGCATCACCTCCAGGCCCTGACGGCCTGCCGCCTTATTCCTCTGGAAAAGAAACCAGGATGTAGACCTATAGGGGTGGGGGAAGTGCTGAGGCGGATTATCGGAAAGTGCATAATGGAGGTGGTAAAGGACGATGTCAGGGCAGCAGCAGGGAACCTACAAGTGTGTGCAGGCCACCAGGCTGGTGGGGAGGCGGCCATTCACGCCATGAGATTGATATTTGAGCAGCGTGATTGTGAGGCCGTTCTCTTGGTGGATGCTTCAAACGCATTCAACATACTTAACCGCAAGGCTGCACTGCACAACATCAAGATCAAGTGTCCTAGCTTTGCCATGTATGTTGAAAATTCGTATAGGAATCCATCAGACCTCTACATAGTAAACAACAAGGCTCTACGAGGTGATACCATCCTACAGTTGACCGAGGGAACAACACAGGGGGACCCCGTTGCAATGGCAATGTATGCAATAGGCCTATCAGTGCTCCAACAAGAAATAAAGTTTGAAACAACTGGGGTCAAACAAGTGGCATATGCTGATGACGTTACAGGAGCAGGAAAAGTGGAGGACATCAAAAAGTGGTGGGACCTGATAACATCGCGAGGTCCACAAATAGGGTACCACCCTAACGCCAGCAAATCCTTCCTCATCGTAAAGCCAGATCATTATGATCGGGCTTTGGAGGTTTTCGGCGAAAGTGAGGTCAAAATAACTAAAGACGGCCAAAGACATCTAGGCGCAGTAATTGGCACGACGGACTTCAAGACCCAGTACGTAGAGGGAAAGGTGAATGAGTGGATGAGCGAAATCCAAGCTCTATCGGAGATTGCTAACATAGAACCACATGCGGCCTTTGCAGCATTCACCCATGGAGTCAAGCATCGTTGGAACTACCTGATGCGTACCATCCCTGAGATCGGACCCCTCCTCCACCCTTTGGAAGAAGCAATCAGTGTCAAGTTCATTCCCAAACTAGTGAAACACCCTGACTTAACCCGAGCAGAAAGAACACTTCTTGCACTTCCACCAAGACTGGGAGGGATGGGACTAACTAATCCAGAGGAGATTGCTGACTCTGAACATCAAAATTCACTTAAGCTCACGGCAGCCCTCACTGACCACATAATAGCCCAGAATGCAACAGGGGAAGTGGACACCAGCGAAGTTAATAAGATCCGTAGGTCCATTACAACAGCTCGGCAGCACTGCCAAAATGACATGTTGCAGCAACTATTGCTGCAGGTTCCAGAAAATTTGACAAAAAAAGTAGCTATAGCGCAGGAGGTGGGCGCCTCGAACTGGTTAACTACGTTACCGATAAGGGCAAATGGTTTCAGCCTTAACAAACAAGAATTTACAGATGCCATTGCTCTAAGGTACGGTTGGCCAGTAGATGGTTTGCCCTCCCAATGCGTGTGTGGCTCTCCCTATGATCACGATCACGTCATGGTCTGCAAGAAGGGGGGCTTCATATGCATGAGGCATGACGAGGTAAGGGATCTCACAGCAAATATGTTGAAGGAAATCTGCCGGGACGTCATGGTAGAACCAACCCTCCTTCCACTGGATGGCGAGATCTTCCAACACAGGACTTCAAACACATCTAACGAAGCCCGTGTGGACGTCAGTGCTCGAGGATTCTGGACGCGGGGACAGCGAGCTTTCTCCGACATCAGGATTTTTGATCCCATGGCCGTTTGTCACCGTAACCTAGCTCTCGATGCTGCACATAGGAGGAACGAGAACGACAAGAGAAGGGCATATGGGGAGAGAATTCAAAATGTTGATCAAGGCAGCTTCACTCCTCTAGTGTTCACAACCTCTGGTGGGATGGGCCCAAGTGCAAGATGTTTCTACGCCAGACTCGCGGAGCTGATCTCCGAACAGAAGCAGCAGCCCAGAAGTTATGTTACAGCCTGGATGAGATGTCGACTGTCCTTCTCTCTCCTTCGGTCGGCTTTGCTCTGCCTCAGGGGAACGAGAGCTTCTGCCCCTACTCCGACAACTGCTGCAGATATTGACTATGAGGCTACAGTCACTGAATGCCGCATAGATCTGCGGCTCAACTAATTTAACACAGATAGGATAGCTTCTTATGTATTAGGATATTTAATATTAAGGTAAATAAATTTGGCGAAGGTGTGGCTATTGGGGGAGGCTGGAGGCCACGTTAAAAAAAAAAAAAAAAAAAAAAAAGTAGTAATAGTAGTAGTAGTAGTAGTAGTGTGTGTTACATTAGAAGGTTCACGTATGTAATATATTAGTCTTGTTGTCAGTCATTCCTTAGATCATTAATTAAATATAATAAAACAATGGAAAGAGCAAGTACCGCCTGCACAGACATACAATCTGACACTACGTTCACGATTCCTCCTGATTCCCTACATACAACTATTCCTTCCATTGTTTCTAATTTCCTGTCAAAGACCGAACATAAGTTTTGATGAGCAGGGAGAACTTTGGTGTTGTTAGGATAAAAATTAAATAATTTACTTTTGTAATTCTGATTAACTTTTGATTTCCGTCGTAGTAACACAGCGACGTTGGGTGTACTAACACAAGTAAACTACATTTTGGAATGTTCATAATATGTATTATATTGGTAATAGGAATCTACAACAAACTCACTAAGCATATTTATTGTCACTTTAAGGTAAAACTGTACTATGTTTCGTGAGTACTGTATCTAAGCATAACAATACTATTTCGTTTAAGGTAGAGTCTTGACACGGGTATCTTTAGCTGGGTAACAAGAGGCGTCGGTTATACTAGTAGTTGATAGAGGCCATGCTAAGTCTTACCATATTGGTGTTGTCAGGATCAAGTTCTGTCACGAACTGTATAAAGAGATGTGTTGGTGAGAGCTTATATACCCTTCTGTCAGCGTCCCTCTCTCGGTTGTCATCACTCTCGTGTTTTTGGCTTTGTGTAACATCATCATCATTTCATCATATTCTTGTTTTATAACATTTCGTTCCGTTTGATATCACAACAGATGATGAAGAATAAAGTTTTAATATATTTTGCATGTTGTGCGTATGTCTGTTGTTTGTCCGTCTGTGTGTTTGACATATATTTCATTTTGTTTTAATTGTCTATCTGATATCTCATTTTTTGAGCTAGGAAATTAAAAGTAGTTAATATAACCGTCATAGGGTGCTTACATAAAGATCTCGCGCTAAGTACGGGGTGGTGTAGTACATTGAACGTTCAGTACCACTAACTTGCTTTATATTTTATTATACGCAAGCACGCTCGGGCATATATACATATATGCATTAACATACTCATGTATACCCACACAAGTAGACGAGGAAACACACACATCCACCTGTCATGATAATCAAAAAAATAAATTCACCATTTATCGTTAATTATATCAATGATGGATTGGACATGTGAATGGTAAGAAAATAAAAGTATTTAAGGAATATTTGTTTGTTATCTTGCTATTTAGTTACTGTACTATGATTGTTTATAACTGTTACGTCAAATAATTCTCAGGGTTATTAATAATAATAATGATAATAATGTAATATTATTGTATTATTATTATTATTATCATTAATATTAATATTATTATTATTATTATTATTAAGAAGTATTAGCAATTATGTTAATGTTTTAAATTTGTTTTACAGGAATATATTGAAATATACAGTAATTATATCATAAAAATTAACAAGACTACCATAAAGATTGATATCCTTTATCACCATAGGCCCCGAATCACAATATTCAGAAGCAGCTGTGATGAAATTTTAAGTAAAATTGAAAATTTGATGTGAAACTCTGAGGCCATATTCTTTATTTTCTATGGAATCGATTTATTTTTTTATCTTGGACTTGGAACTCTACTTACTGACCCAAGTTGGTGTTCTACCTTGAAATTTTTTTCTAAGTTTCTGGAGTTTTTACACATTATCACCGAAGGTACTCAAGTAAACGCTGATTCAGGTTCAATAAACAAAATAGTCATTCTTGTAATGAGTCTTACTAATTTCTTTTGATATTAATCTATTTATTTTTATCTCTAATGTGATTATGGTACCAATTGCCTTTTGAAGTTTTATTATCAATCTTTTCACCCATATAGAAACATATAAATTATCCTTATACGTATTCAATGAACGGATGACTTAGAATATTTATCATAATGGAACCACAAAAGGAAATTATGCTTTATACCATAATATTATGAATCAAAGGCCAAAACTTCAGCACACTCCTTCGCAATACGAGGGGGCATTCATTCCGGTCCAAGCGCCTTTCTCACATTTAAACTGGATAACAAACTAGCACCCTTATGATTGGAGATTTTAGGAAAGTGTATAAGTTCAGTCGGAGGAGCAGGAGTGGGAGGGGTAGAGTTGGAATCATGTAAGACGAAGTTAGAGGAAAACAAGGTGCCAAAGAGATTGGCTTTATCGGAGGGAGAGTTGGCTATAGAGTTATGAGGTCAGAAAAGAGGACGAAAGTATGGAGTGCTGACGTTATTACAGATGATTTTGGTTAAGGAACTGAAGGATTTACTAAAAGAAGAGTTAGTCAGGTCAGCAGTATTTCTTTTTATACAATTTCGCTAGGCCCTACGAAGAATAGCCTTCCAACGATTCCTAGAAGTAATGAAAGAGGAGTGAGTAGCAGGAGGAGATAGTTTCATAACTTGATACACCCTATCTCTCTCCTTACATTCAAGAGAACAGGAGTGATCAAACCATGATTGTAAAGTGAAAGTTTTGTTAGAATATACCATTTCTCAAAACACCAGAGAGAGATTATACTACTTAATTAGTGGATCTCGGTGTTGGGGTGTGTGGATCGCAACGAATCATGATGAGATGTGAGATAATCAAAGATTTTCAAATTGTTGGTAAAGTTGGAGAAAAGTATCGGAAACAAAGAAAACAGCCAGAGTTGGGAGAGATATTTTGAGCCAGATGACATCATTAAGAGATGATTCAAGATCGATGACTCGGGCTATACTGTAGGTGTATTTTTTTTTTTTTTTTACGGGAATTAGCCCACCCGGGCACAGCTCAAACGACCCACAATGGAGTCTGGGGGGCGAAAAAACCCGGAAAGAAATTGTAGATATAGACAAAAAAGGTTATACTGTATTAATCTACTCCACGAAGATGCCGGAAAACCAGTTTTTTAAAGTGAGACAGTTTGTAAGAGCATGGGAACATAGAAGAACGCAGAGCATTCCACAGTTTAGCTGTGTGAGGAAAGAAGGAGGTACTAAAACGGGTTCTTCTCGTGTGACCGACATCCACAGAGAAACGGTGGGCACCACGGGCAAGACGTGTGTTACGAACTCACGGCCTTGCCGGCGGTACACAGGATGCCAAATCCACCGAACATTGCCCGTTAAAGTACCAAAAAGAGAGAGAGTGAAGCAACATAGCTACGAAGAGAAAGGGAAGAGAGATTGTTGACTAAAGGAGGAGAGTTAATAAGACGAAATGCCTTTGATTCCACCCTATATAATAGTTGGACAGAAGAAGAGCCGCCCCAGATATGCGAGCAGTACTCCAAGGATGGACGAATGAATCCCTTATATACTTGGAGCAACTGCTCAGGAGTAAAGTAGCTGCGGCATCTGTACAGCATTCCCAACTTTCGGGAGGCAGCTTTAGTTATACTAAGGATGTGTGATTTGCAGGACATATTGGAGGAAATGGTGAGGCCTAACATATTTATTTCAGAATTTGGGAGGATGATAGCGTCCTGAAATGTAATTGGTAGGAGATCGTCTAATTTGCAAAGTGTATGTGTGTGTTGCACTAGGCACATACACCTCCTTTAGAACGGAAATAGGTATAAAGGTTGTAGTTGGAGACTTGGAAACGTTTGTGTGAAGCTGTTTTGGTCAATTGAAGTTCAGATAGTACAGAGATTGGGAAGAAGAGGTTAATAAATGGTGCTCCACACAAGTGCGAAAATGGATAATCGGCCACTCAATATTGGAAAAACAAGTGTGAAAAAATCGATCCCTCCAGCAACTGCGGTGACGACGTCATTTGAGGCCTCAGTAGTTTGATGATTGTCAGGTCTGCCCATGGCTCCGCTAACCTTCCTGACCAGTGGGACATTCGTCCGGGAAGACCCTAATTTTAATATAGCTTTTGTCAACTGATATCATTGGAGAATAAGAGAATAGCGAAAATAAAACATACCAAGAGAGAGAAAAAACAAACAATTAAGACCCTGCAATTGTGTGTAAATGAGGCAGAAATTCAAATGAGCCACCTTGGACCTGGTCATATTTTTTTGAGCTGCCATATGGCAGCAGGGTCTACCATTAGACAATACATTAAGCTTCAAATATCTTCCCAGGCGGTAGTACCTCTCTGTTTCTTAACTCTCTGGTACCTACTACCTTGTATCAAAATAGTTTCTTATGATATTAGTCACAGCGAAAGAGGGTATTAGGGAAAATACAAAAAATAATAATATAGTATATTTCCAAAAGTGATGTCAGACACAAGTAAAACAGTCGTATTTTTTCAGGGAATGTTTTCAAGACCTGTGGTTCTGTGTCAGTACAAGACAACACAGAGTTAAATGTAAATTACTCTACATATTACGTAAGTTTCCTACGTTCAAAAATTAGGTCTTCATTCATCCTAATTTATTTCCCACCATAGCCACCGCCGCCGCCACCACCGCGTCCACCACCACCACCACCACCGCGTCCACCACCACCATAGCCGCCGCCACCACCCCGTCCACCGCCGCCAAAGCCGCCACTGCCTCCACCACCCCCACCATAGCTGCTGCCACCTCCGCCACCACCTCCACGTCCACCGCCGCCAAAGCCGCCGCCGCCCCCACGTCCACCACCGCCATAGCCACGACCGCCGCCACCGCCGCCGCCTCCTCCGCCGCCTCCTCTACCTGTACCACCACCACCTCCACCATAACGGCGGCCACCACCTCCACCTGGCAAGGCCAAGCAGGTCACCGCCATGAGGACGACGCCCAAGAACACAAACAGCAACCTCTGAAATGTTCCAAAATTAAATTACATATTAATTGACTGTACCAGGAATTGATCTGTATATGGTCACCAAAACATGAGTTCCTTATTAGTTAGTTTACTACTCCAGTAACTTAGCTAATAATCATTATCATGTGTGGATTATACATTTCGAACTTCTACACCAGTCCAGCTGTGATCTTTTTCAAGTTATGAAGTTGGTCATATAAACAAATATAACAAATGCCAAAGGTAACGAAAACATTTTACTTGAGAGAATAATATTCACAATTAACCCAAAAACAATTTGTAATAAATTTTGCTATCCAAGAAACTCATGAAGCGTATGTTAGAGATTTAGTTATAGTGAAGTGACTTTTGTCTTATATTTAGCTCAAGATATTGAAAATAGGTTATTTATAGTAGTAGTAGTAGTAGTAGTAGTAGTAGTAGTAGTAGTAGTAGTAGTAGTAGTCAGAGGACACACACAAAGGCTAAGCACAAAGAAAATGTGGCAGCAATGAAGAGAAGATCGACAATGTGGCGGACTGGGGCCCTAGATGATCTCCTATGTGAAGCAAGAACACTGCAGGAGAGACTAAAATCTACGGGTGACGGAAAGCAAAACACCGATGACGTGGCAAGAAAATTTGGAAACAAAATGCGCGTGGGAAAAGTGTCTCTCGCGGTAAGATCTCTCACTCAGGAATCTTCCGGTGGGGTGATGCCAATAAACAGTGCGACATTAAAACTATTGAAAGAGAAACATCCCCCTGCAAGTGAAGATGAAGGCATCAGGTTCCAGGGTGACTATATCCCACCAAATGTTGTCCTGTTCGAGAAAATAACAGGAGAGATGGTGTGGAAAAAGGCACTGAAGACTCGAGGAGGAGCCGGCACTTCAGGTCTGGATGCAAACGGTTGGAGAGTCATCCTCAGCACTAACAAGTTTGGCCCTGTAGCAAGCGAACTCTGCACTGCCATTGGCACCCTTGCAAGAAAGCTTGCATCCTCTTGCTGCCATCACCTCCAGGCTCTGACGGCCTGCCGCCTTATTCCTCTGGAAAAGAATCCTGGATGTAGACCTATAGGGGTGGGGGAAGTGCTGAGGCGGATCTAGGAAAGTGTATAATGGAGGTGGTAAAGGATGATGTCAGGGCAGCAGCAGGGAACCTACAAGTGTGTGCTGGCCACCAGGCTGGTGGGGAGGCGGCCATTCACGCCATGAGATTGATATTTGAGCAGCGTGATTGTGAGGCTGTTCTTCTGGTGGATGCTTCAAACGCATTCAACATACTTAACCGCAAGGCTGCACTGCACAACATCAAGATCAAGTGTCCTAGCTTTGCGATGTATGTTGAAAATTCGTATAGGAATCCTTCAGACCTCTACATAGTAAACAACAAGGCTCTACGAGGTGATACCATCCTACAGTCGACTGAGGGAACAACACAGGGGGACCCTGTTGCAATGGCAATGTATGCAATAGGCCTATCAGTGCTCCAACAAGAAATAAAGTATGAAACAACTGGGGTCAAACAAGTGGCATATGCTGATGACCTCACAGGAGCAGGAAAAGTGGAGGACATCAAAAAGTGGTGGGACCTGGTAACATCGCGAGGTCCACATATAGGGTACCACCCTAACGCCAGCAAATCCTTCCTCATCGTGAAGCCAGATCATTATGATCGGGCTGTGGGAGGTTTTCGGCGAAAGTGAGGTTAAAATAACTAAGGACGGCCAAAGACATCGAGGCGCAGTAATTGGCACTACGGACTTCAAGACCCAGTACGTAGGGGGAAAAGTGAATGAGTGGGTTAGCGAAATCCATGCTCTATCGGAGATTGCTAACACAGAGCCACATGCGGCCTTTGCAGCATTCACACATGGAGTCAAGCATCGTTGGAACTACCTGATGCGTACCATCCCTGAGATCCGACCTCTCCTCCACCCCTTGGAAGAAGCAGTCAGTGTCAAGTTCATTCCCAAACTAGTGAAACACCACGACTTAACCCTAGCAGAAAGAACACTTCTTGCACTTCCACCAAGACTGGGAGGGATGGGACTAACTAATCCAGAGGAGATTGCTAACTCTGAACATCAAAATTCACTTAAGCTCACGGCAGCCCTCACTGACCACATAATCGCCCAGAATGCAACAGGGGAAGTGGACACCAGCGAAGTTAATAAGATCCGTAGGTCCATTACAACAGATCGGCAGAACTGCCAAAATGACATGTTGCAGCAACTATTGCTGCTGGTTCCAGAAAATTTGACAAAAAAGTAGCTATAGCGCAGGAGGTGGGCGCCTCGAACTGGCTAACTACGTTACCGATAAGGGCAAATGGTTTCAGCCTTAACAAACAAGAATTTACAGATGCCATTGCTCTAAGGTACGGTTGGCCAGTAGATGGTTTGCCCTCCCAATGCGTGTGTGGCTATTCCTATGATGGCGATCACGCCATGGTTTGCAAGAAGGGGGGCTTCATATGCATGAGGCATGACGAGGTAAAGTTCTGTAAATATGTTGAAGAAATCTTGTCCAGGACGTCATGGTGAACCGACCCACTCCTTCCTGGATAGCCGAGATCTTCAACACAGGACTTCAAACACATCTAACAGGCCGTGTGGACGTCAGTGCTCGAGGATTCTGGTTGTGAGGACAGCGAGGCTTTCTTCGACATCCAGGATTTTTGATCCCATGGCCGTTTGTCACCGTAACCTAGCTCTCGATGCTGGGAGGAACGAGAACGACAAGAGGGCATATGGGAAGAATTAAAGAAATATTGATCAAGAAAAAGCTTACTCCTCTAGTGTTCACAACCTCTGAGTGGGATGAGCTAAGTGCAAGATGTTTTCCACGCCAGGCTTCATGGGGCTGATCTCGAACGACTGGCAGCCCAGAAGTTATGTCACAGCCTGGATGAGATGTCGACTGTCCTTCTCTCTCCTTCGGTCGGCTTTGCTCTGCCTCAGGGGAACAAGAGCTTCTGCCCCTACTCCGACAACTGCTGCAGATATCGACTATGAGGCTACAGTCACCGAATGCCGCATGGATCTGCGGCTCAACTAATTTAACACAGATAGGATAGTTTCTTATGTATTAGGATATTTAATATTAAGGTAAATAAATGGTGGCGAAGGTGTGGCTACTGGGGGAGGCTGGAGGCCACGTTAAAAAAAAAAAAAAAAAAAAAAGTGGTAGTAATGGTGGTAGTAGTAGTGGTAGTACTATTGGTGGTGAGTGGTATTAGTACTCAATTCCACTTCCTCCAAACTCGTTTTATCGTGTTTTCCCTATTTATCATTTTTCCTCTCTCTCTCTCTCTCTCTCTCTCTCTCTCTCTCTCTCTCTCTCTCTCTCTCCATCCTCACACTGTCTCTCCTTCCACGCCTGTCTCCTTCCCACTTCTCTCTCCTTCCCCCTCACCCCCCACATAAGAACAAGGCAGAATTACCTTCCCCCAGACGAAAGATGATAAACCACTCTCAGTGTATCCGCCTGCAGAATATTGCCACACAGGGAGAAAACTTCCACGGAACCCAATATAGCCATCAGGGACGTGGAAATGCTGTTGAAAGGAAGCATTTTGCCTCTTGGAGCGTCTCTGCATCCAATTTGGTGCATAATAGTGGATGGCTGGGAGGTGAAGGAGCATACACAAAAGGGGGAGGGAGTCGGGTCCATTGGTGTCACTTCTCAACCCCACCTCCTTCCTCCTTACCTCTTTTCTGTGTATGTCTGTAAATGGAGGGAATATGTCTGTGTGTCTGTGTATATACGTGGATGTGTTCTCTTTCCCTACATTCTTGCTACATTTCTGGACGTCTGTGTAGGAGGCCAGGCTTTCAGCGTTTGTGACACCCGCTGGTGATAATCCTCGAAAGCATTACTACCCTGCAAGATTTAAAGTAATGTGTCTATGTGCTTTCACCATTTGTTGTGTCTTTTTTCTTTTTTTTCTTTCATCTTTTGGCTTTTACCTACAACTCCCGGGAGACTGACAGTGTATGTTAATGTTTTGAGTTAATGTGTTATGAGTATTTTTTGTTAGTTAATGTTAGACGTGTTGATAAAAGGCAGATGTTACTCCTCGTCCACCTCTTATCTGCCCATTACTTAAGACTTACTACCTTAACTCTAACCCTTACCCACTCCTCAGCCACCTTAACCCATCCCCATTCACCCACTCCTCACTCACCCTTCACCCATTCCTCATCCACTCCTCACCCACCCCTCATCCACTCCTCACTCATCCCTCATCCACTCCTCACCCACCCCCTTTCGTACACACACACCTGACTATTGGTGGTATATCCAGACGGGTTAATTCACATGTGTCCAGACCTGGCTACTATATGCCACCTGGGTGTGAGTTGCACCTGTGAATTGTATCCCTGACTGCGTAGCTCATACAGGTTTATTTCCCATATATTACTTTATTACGTTTTCTAATTCGTGGTTTGTATTGTCATTCACTGCAATGTCATTTTGGGTGACGATCTTATAGCGTGACATTTAGGGAATGTAGTAACAAGGCAGCAGAGGCAAAAAATATAAAACAGAGGCCAGTGACATTTAAAAAATTTGTCACTGGAAATATTAGCTGAATATATCCGTGTTGATTGCTGGTATTACTGCGTATTACCCACTATGGTCATAACAAAGACGGGGGAAAGTGAATATTGAGCTTATATTTCAGTGTCTCTAATACATATATGGAAGTTACACACAATTCTTAAGTACGTAGATTTTAATGGGTGAGTACAAATATGTATTAGTGCCGAATTTCTGTAGAATATATACACATCACTGTACAACTGTAGATTATCAGGAATGTATTCTTATTTATGAACAAAAATTTGGATTGAAAATTAATATACAAATAGAATACTTTGATGGCATATGAGAAAAAGGTACACACACACATACCCAGACTGACACGTACGCAAGCGCATACGCACGCACGAGCACACACACACACACACACACACAACGGCAGCAACAGACGCCGAGGTTACCACAGGAATTCAACGAAAAAAACAAATATCCAAACAATTGTGTTGTGTGGCAGAGGAACCGTCGCTCACCGTGATAGCTTTAATAAAACACAGATCCGCATGTGCCAATGGAATAGAGTGTCTCACTGAAGAAAAAAACATATATTTAGTTCCACCGCGGTCACTTAATATGTCGATCTTTCTTTTGTAAATGTATTCCTGGAGGTAGGGAAGAAACACATGCACTTTAACATTTACTTTTTTTTTTACAATTTACATTTATATACATTAAAGCATCACCAGTTACTTATATCTGTATTTTGTTGTCAAGGAGAGTTTCAATCTTCTCTTGCCTGTAAACTAACTCACAGGGGCGTAAGGCAACGGGCTCTTTGTATTCTCACCAATCTCCTCCTCTCATCTTTTGTCTCACCTCCTACCCCTCCTCTCAAGTTTTACCTCTCACCTCTCCAACCTCCTCTCCCTTCACCAAATCCCTCTCTCCACATCTCTTACCCATCCCTAACCCCTCCCCCCCTCACCCCTTTTTCCCCACACTTCTTCCTATCCCCAACCCTCCCTTATCCCTCCCCTCCTTCACCAACCACCTCTCCCTTACCTCTCATCCCTCCATCAATAATTCCCTCCCTGCCACCTCTCATCCTGCCATCACCAATCCCCTCCCTCGCATCCTTTCCCTTCCACTTCTCTCTCTCTCTATCTTTCTTTACTGCAGTCACGGGTTAGAGTGGCGTCTCTCCTTTTCTCTCTCTCCCTTCCACACAATTTCCTCCTCGTTCTACACTCGACTGTGTGTGTGTGTGTGTGTGTGTCTTTCTCCTCAACACGTGATAATGTACAGAATCTGGGTACTGTAAAGGAGCCCCAGTCTTGCAATCCCAATAAGACCAAACCCTGATACTATTGGTAAAGGGTAAGGTAGGTTAAGTTAGGTTAGGTCTTAGGACTGGGGAGGGGAGCTATAATTATGTCATCAATGCTTACATCAAGATTCTCGGACAACATGATACCATTTTGTTCATCATGTGAAGATGTTTATGTACATAGCCAATAGTTAAAAAAAAACTTACATAGATGAATAGAAAAACAAGTCTCTTCCATAATTGACACATCCCATCACGAATCTGCACGCACGCACAAACAAAGATATAGGTTGATCAAGAATGAGTTGCGTGTTCCCAGGGTCAACGACTTTCAGACAACACGACCATCTCAGAAGGAGGAGGAGCACCAGTGTTGATGATCGTGACACAAGTTCCTGAGATAGTTGAGGTCATCTTAGACATCTCGAATACCACTCCGTCTGTCCGTTTGTCTGTCTCTTTCTTTTCTTCTATCGCTCTCTTTCTTCCTCTGTCGATTTCCCTCCTTCCCTATCGCTCTCTCTCTCTTGCCCTATCGCTCGCTCTCTCTCTCTCTCTTACCCTATCGCTCTCTCTCCTGTCCTGTCGCTCTCTCTCTCTTACCCTATCGCTCTCTCTCCTGCCCTATCGCTCTCTCTCTTACCCTATCGCTCTCTCTCCTGCCCTATCGCTCTCTCTCTTACCCTATCGCTCTCCCTCTCCTGCCCTATCGCTCTCCCTCTCCTGCCCTATCGCTCTCTCTCCCCACTCCTGCCTTCCTCCTTCCTCTCTCCTCTCTCCTGCCCTATCGCTCTCTCTCTCACCTCCTACTCCCTCCCTCTCTCCCCTCTTGCCTCTCTCTCTCTTGCCCTATCACTCTCTCTCTCTCTCTTGCCCTATTGCTCTCTCTCTCTCTCTTGCCCTACTCGCTCTCTCTCTCCTGCCCTATCGCTCTCTCTCTCTCCTGCCCTATCGCTCTCTCTCCTGCCCTATCGCCCTCTCTCTCTCTCTTGCCCCATCGCTCTCTCTCTCTCTTGCCCCATCGCTCTCTCTCTCTCTTGCTCCATCGCGCACTCTTTTGCTCTATCGTGCACTCTCGTGCTCACTCTTGCTCTCTCTCTCTTTCTCTCTCTCTCTTGCTCTTATATCACTCTTATATACTTCTCTTGCTCTATCACTCTCTTAGGAAAGACAAACAAGCCTGTGAAAAAATACTTCTCTCTCTCTCTTTCTCTACCCTCCTATCTCACTCTCTCGGTGTCTGTCTCCCTCTGAACTCTTCTTCCATCGAGCTTAAGTGGAGGTCTGATAAAATAGAAGCTGTCTGGAGTGAACAATTGCCGCTAAATTCGGGATTTTTATGCATTTTTCAAGATGTGGCAGAAGACTCGGGCTAAAGTGACTGTATCAACTCATTTATTTACTGTCCTTGCTAATTTATTCTATTGCATTAACTAATTTAGAATGTTTTATCAAAAAAATGTATTCTTTTGTATTAACTCATTATTATTCTGTATTAAACAAGTCATTCTATTGTATTAACTAATTTATTCTTTTGTATTAATTCATTCTACTAATTTATTATTAGTATATTAACTAATTTATTTAATTTTAGCAATTTTTTCACTATTAACTCATATTCTATTGCATCACGTCATTTACTTTATTATATTAATTATTTCATTCTGTTGCATCCACAAATTTATTCTATTGAATTAACTCAATCAATTTATTTTATAATATAATTTATTTTATTGCATTAACTAATTTAATTTAATTTGTGTTCTAATTTATTCTATTCTATCAACTCATTTATTCTCTTCACGTACGTTCAGCAGGGAGAGAAAGTGAGTAATGAAGGGCGAGAAAGTGGGTAATAAAGGGAGAGAAAGTGAGTAATGAAGGGAGAGAAAGTGGGTAATAAAGGGAGAGAAAGTGAGCAATGAAGGGAGAGGTAATGAAGGGAGAGGTAATGAAGGGAGAGAATGTGAAATAATGAAGGGAGAGAAAGTGTGTAGTGAAGGGAGAGAAAGTGAGTAATGAAGGGAGAGAAAGTGGGTAATAAAGGGAGAGAAAGTGAGTAATGAAGGGAGAGAAAGTGAGTAATGAAGGGAGAGAAAGTGAGTAATGAAGGGATATAGAGAAAAATGAATAATACAGACAGATAAAACTTCAACTAAATCTAAGTCTGTTTTCCGTCTATCAGATTATCAATATCTTACAAATGGTAATGGCGGTAATGAAATAATTCCTAATACGAAGCTTTAAAATGGATAATAAGGATCATGTATAAAAAAAATAATGTCAAGAGTTTGTTTATACAAGTTGGCAGTAAAATTCTCGTAAGTATAATTGAAATATGAGAATGAGGTAAAACATGTGATTTTAGACCGTATACTTATAAAGAGTAATGTTTAATTTGGTTTGCTGGAGAAAAACAACCAAACGAACATTTTAGACATTGAAATGGGGGCTACTCTAAACTTCTAAAGTGAATGAGGGAGGTGGAGCTACATCATGGAGTGTTTAAGTGTTATAAGTAGTAGCCCTGAGAGTCAATATGTGTATTTGACTGTCAAGGTAGAGGAACTAGACCTTGAATACAACGTCCTGGCTACAGGCAAAAGGACTCAGCAGACGGTATCTCCTTACAAGTCTTCAGTTATGTAGTTTCTTGGTTTAAAATCTGATAGAGGTGGAGGTTAGAAGCTTTCATCCTCTCTGTCACTATCCACACCCAGAACACCATCGTTCCCTCCCATAAAGAGTAAAAGTTAGTAGATATTAAACTACCAGCAACAGATTTTCTAAGTTTGGTCACCTCCACCATTCACCACCCGACCCGCAAAATACTAACTCCATAAAATTTCTGAAATGCATCCGGGGAAAAGGACAAAGCCATAACTGCCTCACTTCGTCTGACAAATTACTCAATCTTTTTACCATATATATGATTGATCTTTGTAAGTTACATTAGTTTCACCGAGTCTTAGAGTACCCTCAGTGTTTCACCATCCATATTTTATTTCTTACGATTAATATGATTTACGGCCGTTTTTGTTTATATATGTCACGCTTGTATAAACTCCCACACTCATATAAGCTGACACGAAATATAAGATTCTGGTTATATGTAAGAAAAAAAAATCACTCTACTGAAGCTACCACCTCGACTTCTTGCCAACAACTTAAGGACAGACTTTACCGTTGTGTTGATCAGCGTTAAGATGTAATGATTTATGGAGTCCTATGTCTCTCTTCGTAGAAGGGGTAACCAGGAGTCCTCATTCTGAGTAGGAAGAATGGGAGCCAGATGCCCTACGGTAGATATAACTGTAGTCCCATCATAGCCACTACAGAAACCTTCCATTAAAGCCAAAATCATCAGTTCTCTATCCTGTCTTCAACTAGGCCAAAAATCCCAATTCTAAGCCAGATGGAACGACTTCTTTTGTTTAGTGGATCTGCAGCTTGAATCCACACACAGGTGGAGAGAAACTCATCTATTCTAAAATGTCTCGCATATAATTGCTGAAAGTAGTCAAACCATCCACGTCATTGTCTGACTCAAGACGTCCATTAGTTATATGGAGAGAATATCTTCACGACTCCAGCACCTGGGATGAAAGTTATTTAAATCAAAAGGTTTTCTGCTTCATAAGAGACCTCCCTGACAAAGCCTTTCTTCTCACTCTTAAGTTTTTGATGGAATTTTTCTCCATCCAAAGAATTACCTTTCCATTTCCACATCACCATATATCGTCACTAAGAGCCGGAGATTACGGCCAGACGAGAGCTTTAATTAATATACATATAAGACTGAAGTTTTAGTTATATGAGAGACCTCACATCAGAAGGTACATGATAAACATTTCACCAAAGATCTTGCGAGAGATAGAGGCTATAAGACAATCAAAGACCATCGGCCCTTATTGATGTCCGTACACCTAATCCTGAGAAGGTTGATCACATCATATACTAGAACTATCACCATGTTTGAATGGACTATTTGAAGGCAGTAGTGATAATACACCACTGGAAAACTCCGCAACCATCACAGATCTGTACATCTCCGGAGCTTCCAAGGAGCATCACTCAGAAAATGATCTACATCCTTTATCCTATGTCCAATAGCCGAGCATATGTGTGGGTCAACCTGTCGTACCAAGACTACACACTCAGTTTTTTTTTTATTCAAGCGAGATAACGAAAGGGGTAGGGAGGGAGAGAGAGGGTCTTGTAAAGTTTAATTAAGTTAAACAATTGGTTTCCTTATTTCAAACTCACGGAGATCAAACTATGTTTCATAGATAACCGTTCTTGTGTCAGTGGGATCATCTTGGAAAACGAAATTTTCACAAAAGATGCGCTGGGCGTATACCTGTGCAAACATTTTTCAGGTGTTTACTGACGTAAATGGCCATACAGATTGTAGCAGAGGTAAAGTGTAAGGACAACATCAGTCACACAAGCATTACACAATCGTCATCTCAAGTAAACTAACTAGTTATTTGAGGAAATTGACCATCTACCACGACGAAATCTGTTACAGAATCACCAACAAAAGGTTTAAGCTTTCCTTTGACCTCACCAGTCAACTAGACGTTACATCTCGGGGACTCACCTTCAGTTGAGTCTACAGTTATAGCAGCTTTCTCGTCACGCCCAAACGTGTTTTGTTAGTCTGGGAACTCTCCAGGTCACTCAGAGAACATATCAAACATTTATACAGCTCTTGACACCTACACCTTCATAGGTCCTCCCTGAGTATCACCGAAAATCCAACTTTTGCATAATATATTCATAGAGACTCTGCTGTGTCACCCTACACCAGGATTTGTTTATCAAGTCAGCTGTGTTAACCCTTGTTTGGCTGTCACGGGAAACTTAATGATCAGTGACAGAGGTTTATGTCCAGCGACCCCCAGATCATCGTCACTTTATGGAACTCGTAGAACAGTAGTTTGTTTATACTGGGTTCAGGGCGTGAGACCTGGCAGAGAATAGACACACATAAACTGAGACACTCAACTCCAGAGGAAAAATCTAGCAGCCAAGGTGCTAACTGATTATCAACCTCGTTAGAATAATGATATGCAAAATTAATTCCGATATACCGTATAAAAGGGTAATTTAGAATCAATCAATACTTTTGTCACGATATTAGCATTTTAGTTAAGCCTTAAGTC
>NW_024751023.1:0-7500 GCF_018991925.1 Homarus americanus
GGTAGGCATGAACAGGATCTAGTAATATGAACAGTGAACTAGTACAAGAAATGAAAAAAGAATTAGCATATGAACAGTGAACTAGCACACAAACAGTGAACTAGTACATATGTGTGATCTAGTATATGAACAGAACTAGTAATAACGAACAGTGAACTATAAGTTAATGAACAGTGAATTAGTATATGAACAGAACTAGTACAGAAAGAAAAAGAACTAGTACATGAACAGTGATTCCATACATGAACAGTGAACTATACATGAACAGTGAACTTAGCACACGAACAGAATCAGCACATGAACAGAACTAGCATGAACAAGGAACTAGTAATAGAACAGCATCTGTATGATGAACAGTGAATCAGTACGAACAGTAACTAGTACAACAGTGAACTAGCACATGAACAGTGAATCATAACATGAACAGAACCAGCATGAACAGAATTCAGTACATGAACAGTGAATCAGTACAGAACAGAACATGAACAGTGAACTAGTACATGAATAGTGAATTCATACATGACAGTGAATCAGTACATGACAGTGAATCAGTATACAGAATCAGTATATGACAGTAACTATATTAAGAACAGCAAATCAGTATGAATATGGAATTAGTACATGAACAGAATCAGTATACAACAGCAACTAGCATGAATGTGAATCAGTACATGAACAGAACTAGTACATGACAGTGAACTAGCATGATGAACAGTGAACTAGCATTATCGAACAGTGAACTATATTACTAACAGTGAACAGCACACGAACAGGAATCAGTACATGACAGAATCAGTATATGAATATGAATCTGTAATATGACAGAACTATATATGCTAAAGAAATCCATATAAGTATTAAAAAGGAACTAGTATAAAGGCGAAGAAAAGACTAATGCTACGAACAGCAGAACTAAAGGCTATTGAACAGTGAATCCAGTAATAATGAGCAGAACTAGCATGAAACAGTGAAATTCAGCATATTAACAGAATCCATTACATGAACAGTGAACTAGTACACGAACAGTGAATCCAGTACACGAACAGTGAACTAGCATAACATACAGTGAACTAGCATATGAATAGTGAACTAGTACATGAACAGATCTGCACATGACAGTGAACTCAGTAAATGAACAAAGTGAACTAGTACATGAACAGAACCAGTATATGAACATGAATCCAGCATACTGAACAGTGAACTAGCACATAACAGAACTAGTAATACGAACAGAAACTAAAGTAACAGAACTGAAAGTATATTAACAGTGAACTAGTACATGAACAGGAACTAGCATACAAATGAAAGTAACTAGATACGAACAAAGAACTAGTACATGAACAGAACTAGCATGAACAGTGAATCACATGAAAAAGTGAACTAGTACACGAACAAAGAACTAGTACACGAACAGTAAACTAGTACACGACAGTACCAGTACATGAACAGTAGAACTAGTACATGAAAAACCACAACAGTGAACTAGTACATGAACAGAATAGTACATGAACAGTGAATAAGCACATTAACAGTAACTAGTACACGAACAAAGTAACTAGGCATATGAAACAGAACTCAGCATACGAACAGTGAACTAGTAACGAAAACAGGAATTAGTACATAAACAAAAAAAATTAGTACATGAACAGTGAACTAGTACATGAACAGTGAACTAGTATATGAAAACAAACAACAGTGAATCTGCAGAAGAATAGTGAACAAATTATTAACAGAATAAAAGAACAAATTAAAGTACATGAACAGTGATCAGTACATTAACAGGAATTAGTATTGACAACAGTGAATTAGTAATAATGAACAGTGAACTAGACATGAACAGTGAATCTAAAGTATATAAACAGAATCAGTACATAAAAAGACAGTACATGAACAGTGACTAGCATGAACAGTGAATTCAGTAATACGAACAGTGAACTAGTACATACAGTTCATATGAACAGTGAACTAGTACATGAACAGTGAAATCCATACAATAACAGTGAATTAGTATGAACAGTGAACTAGTTAAACAGAATCAGCATGAACAGTGAACTAGTTAAGAACAGTGAACTAGTACAGAACAGTGAATTGGGGCATTAACAGAACTAGTACATGACAGTAACTAGTACATGAATAGTGAACTAGTACATGACAGTGAATTAGCATATGATATGGAACTAGCATATGACAGTGAACTAGTATAAGGAGAACTATATATGAACAGTGAATCTAGTATATGAACAGTGAACTAGTACATGAACAGAACTATACATGAACAGAACCAGCATGACAGTGAATTATACATGACAGTGAATTAGTACATGACAGTGAATTATACATGACAGTGAACTCAGTGAACTAGTATAAGAACAGAACTAGTACATGAACAAAGAACTAGCACATGAGAACTAAATACATGAAATGAGAACTAGTACATGAACAGTGAACCAGTACATGAACAGTGAACTAGCACACAGAATTAGTAAAGAAAGTAACTAGCAGAACAGTGAACTAGCATAGAACAGTGAAACTAGCATATGAACAGTGAATTCAGTATATGAACAGTGAACTAGTATATGAACAGTGAACTAGTGGAACAGTGAAATTATATATGAACAGTGAACTAGTATATGAACAGAACTAATAAGAAAAAGTGAACTAGTACATGAACAGGAACTAGTACATGAACAGTGAACCAGTACATGAACAGTGAACTAGTACATGAACAGTGAACTAGTACATGAACAGTGAACATGCATGAACAGTGAACTAGTACATGAACAGTGAACTAGTACATGAACAGTGAACTAGTACATGACAGTGAACTGGTACATGACAGTGAACTAGTACATGAACAGTGAACTAGTACGCCAACAGTGAATTGGTATGACAGTGAACTAGTACATGAACAGTGAACTAGTACAAGACTCCTCATACCCCTGTGCTGTATCTGTGTTTATCATCGTCAATTTGCGTCACGCCGTCAGGTCAGTCACTCAGTGGACCTCCTCAGTGTTATCAAAGGGACGTTCTTCTCCTCCTGCACTGGTGAAGGACGCTCCACACTCTTCCACCTGGACACTCCACACTCTTCCACCCTGGACACTCCACACTCTTCCACCTGGACACTCCACACACTTCCACCTGGACACTCCACACTCTTCCACCTGGACACTCCACTCATCCACCTGGACACTCCCACACTCATCCACCTGGACCTCCACACTCTTCCACCTGGACACTCCACACTCTTCCTGACACTCCACACTCTTCCACCTGGACCTCCACACTCTTCCACCTGGACACTCCACACTCTCCACCTGGACCTCCACACTCTTCCACCTGGACACTCCACACTCTTCCACCTGGACCTCCACACTCTTCCACCTGGACACTCCACACTCTTCCACCTGGACCTCCCACACTCTTCCACCTGGACACTCACTCTTCCACCTGGACACTCCACACTCTTCCACCTGGACCTCCACACTCTTCCACCTGGACACTCCACACCTTCCACCTCGCTACCTTCCTCAATACTCGATTATATCATTTATTTTATTTTTTTCGGAGAAATTTTCACATTATCGTTGTGTCTCTCCTTCACACGTCGCCACTCAACACAGTCTGCTCACGTCATAGGACCTAGACCACGCCCTCCCATCCTCCACTTCGTACCTCCCACCCACCTCCTCCTCACTGAGGCTCACCGACTGTCTAGGATTGTCATTCTTCACCATCACAGTTTACTCCACCTCCTTCACTCCCAACACCAGCACCTCCCTCCACTCTCCCCAACACCAGCACCTCCCCCACTCTCCCCAACACCAGCACCTCCCACACTCTCCCCAACACCAGCACCTCCTCACTCTCCCCAACACCAGCACCTCCCACATCTCCCCAACACCAGCACCTCTCCTCTCCCCAACCAGCACCTCCCTCACTCTCCCAACACCAGCACCTCCCTCACTCTCCCCAACACCAGCACCTCCCTCACTCTCCCAACACCAGCACCTCCCTCCACTCTCCCCAACACCAGCACCTCCCTCACTCTCCCCAACACCAGCACCTCCCTCACTCTCCCCAACACCAGCACCTCCCTCACTCTCCCCAACACCAGCACCTCCACACTCTCCCCAACACCAGCACCTCCTCACTCTCCCAACACCAGCACCTCCCTCACTCTCCCCAACACCAGCATCTCCCTCCTCTCCCCAACACCAGCACCTCCCTCCTCTACCCAACACCAGCACCTCCCTCACTCTCCCCAACACCAGCACCTCCCTCACTCTCCCCACACCCCAGACTCAGCATCTCACCTGACCACCCTTACTGCACCGCCCCTCAAACCTTCATTTTAACCTAACCTACACCCAACAAACCAAACCAAACCTAACCAAACCAAGCAAAGCCAAACCCTAACCAAACCAAACCAAGCCAAACCAAACCAAACCAAGCCAAACCAAACCAAACCTAACCTACAAACCAAACCAAAACCCTAACCAAACCTAACCAAACCAAACCTAACCAAACCAAACCTAACCAAACCAAACCAAACCCAACAACCCAACCAGCAAACCAAACCAAACCTAACCAAACCAAACCCTAACCTAACCCTAACCCTAACCTAACCTAACCCCTAACTACTCAACTAACCTAACCTAACCTAACCAAAACAAACCAAACCTAACCAAACCAAACCAAACCTAACCTAACCTAACTCCAAACCAAATGACCAAACCAAACCAAACCTAACCCTACCTAACCTAACCTAACCAAACCAAACCAAACCAAACCAAACCAAACCTAACCTAACCAAACCAAACCTAACCCTACCAAACCAAACCAAACCTAACAAAAAAAATAGAAAAAAAATATATATGTATCAAAAGTTTTACGTTTATTTGGTGTTCAGCGAAATGTGTGTAGTGACGCCCTTGATGACACTGTGTTAGACGTTGTCCCCCTTAGTAGGTGACCTGGTGTTCCTACCTTCCTCACACACCCACCGCCCTCTCCACAAAGTTCGCTCCTCACTATACCTCTACCACCACATCCTTCCTCCTCACACCACCTCCATGCACTGTAATCTCACCACACATCTACCACACCTGTTTCACCTGACTCAATCACCTCATCACACCTCATTGTCCTCCCACACCTCCTGTGCCTCCACCCACACCTCCATTGTACCTCACCACACCTCCATTGTACCTCCACCACACCTCCATTGTACCTCACCACACCTCCATTGTACCTCACCACACCTCCATTGTACCTCACTACACCTCCATTGTACCTCACCACACCTCCATTGTACCTCACTACACCTCCATTGTACCTCACCACACCTCCATTGTACCTCACCACACCTCCATTGTACCTCCTACACCTCCATTGTCCTCGCCACACCTCCATTGTACCTCGCCACACCTCCATTGTACCTCACCACACCTCCATTGTACCTCACCACACCTCCATTGTACCTCACCACACCTCCATTGTACCTCACTACACCAGCATCAACCTCTCCCTGGCCTCCACCATCTACCTCCCTGACATCTATCATCCACCCTACGGCCTCACCATCTACCTCCCCCGGGCTCACCATCTACCTCCCCTGGCCTCCATCATCAACCTCCCCCTGACCTCCATCATCAACCTAACCGTCAACAATTAACTATTCGACCCAGGTAAGGTAAGGTAAGGTCAGGTAAGGTAAGGTAAGGTAACGTATGGTAAGGCTAGGTAAGGCTAGGTAAGGCAAGGTAAGGTAAGGTAATAGTAAGGCAAGGTAAGGCAAGGTAAGGTAAGGTAAGGTAAGGTAGTGATGAAAAGGAACTTCTCTCTCTGTCTCTCTCTACGGGAGATCAAAGACCTCTCATTTCACTAAACAAGTGAGAGTAAGGCACCTAAAGCTGCACTGGCTGGTGGAGCATGGGACAATACACCTTGACCTTATTAACAAAAGACTAAGTGATAGGGACCAAGTAATTGTTTTCGTTAATCAGCAGTAGAAAGGAAATACTCCGTGCAAACTCTTCAGTGTTAAAAGACTTATTAAAACAGTGACGACAGTGTTAGGAGGTCATACTTGGGACTTATTAAAACAGTGACGACAGTGTTAGGAGGTCATACCTGGGACTTATTAAAACAGTGACGACAGTGTTAGGAGGTCATACTTGGGACTTATTAAAACAGTGACGACAGTGTTAGGAGGTCATACCTGGGACTTATTAAAACAGTGACGACAGTGTTAGGAGGTCATACCTGGGACTTATTAAAACAGTGACGACAGTGTTAGGGAGGTCATACCTGGGACTTAAAACAGTGACGACAGTGTTAGGTCATACCTGGGACTTATTAAAACAGTGACGACAGTGTTAGGAGGTCATACCTGGGACTTATTAAAACAGTGACGACAGTGTTAGGAGGTCATACCTGGGACTTATTAAAACAGTGACGACAGTGTTAGGGGTCATACCTGGGACTTATTAAACAGTGACGACAGTGTTAGGAGGTCATACCTGGGACTTATTAAAACAGTGACAACAGCGTTAGGAGGTCATACCTGGGACTTATTAAAACAGTGACGACAGTGTTAGGAGGTCAGACCTGGGACTTATTAAAACAGTGACGACAGTGTTAGGAGGTCATACCTGGGACTTATTAAAACAGTGACGACAGTGTTAGGAGGTCATACCTGGGACTTATCAAAACAGTGACGACAGTGTTAAGGAGGTCATTCCTGGGACTTATTAAAACAGTGACAACAGTGTTAGGAGGTCATACCTGGGACTTATTAAAACAGTGACGACAGTGTTAGGAGGTCATACCTGGGACTTATTAAAACAGTGACGACAGTAAACAGTGACAACAGCGTTAGGAGGTCATACCTGGGACTTATTAAAACCAATGGTGACGGCAGTGTTGAGGTCGAACCGCAGGACTATTAAAACAGTGACGACAGTGTTAGGAGGTCATACCTGGGACTTAAAACAGTGACGACGGTGGGGTCATACCTGGAGACTATCAAAACAGTGACGACGGTGTTAGGGGTCATTCCTGGGACTTATTAAACAGTGACAACATTGGGAGGTCATACCTGGGACTTTATTAAAACAGTGACGACAGTGTTAGGAATTCATCTGGAACATTAAAACGTGACGACAGTGTTAGGAGTCATACCTGGAACATTAAAACGGTGACGACAGTGTTGGGAGGTCATACCAAGGGACCTTATTAAACAGTGACGACGGTGTTAGGGGTCATACCTGGGACTTATTAAAACAGTGACGACAGTGTTAGGAGGTCATACCTGGGACTTATTAAAACAGTGACGACAATTTAGGAGGTCATACCTGGGACTTATTAAAACAGTGACGACGGTGTTAGGAGGTCATACCTGGGACTTATTAAACAGTGACGACAGTGTTGGGAGGTCATACCTGGGACTTATTAAAACAGTTGACGACAGTGTTAGGAGGTCATACTGGGACT
>NW_024751023.1:12500-26598 GCF_018991925.1 Homarus americanus
ACTTCAGTTAGATTCGTTTTATCTGAGTCCTTCCCCAAGAAGTCCGAAATATGAACTTCCTCCCAGTCATTGATCGCTTCTCAATCATATGAGCGTCAAAATGACTCAAATTTAAACAAAATTAACGCAAAATTAATAAAAATAAAAAAAATAATATAAAAAACTGAAGCCTCACATTTATCTAATATACAATAGGACTAGGCGTGTGTGTGTGTGTGTGTGTGTGTGTGTGTGTGTGTGTGTGTGTGTGTTTGCGCGCCACGCGCTCTGGGCAGCAAACAGCACAATCGTTTATCATCAAACTTGGTGGAAAAATCGCAAAAAATTCGTAGAGTGAAAAAATCCTGGTGCCATGTCGATGGTTTCTTAGAGCTTAATTAACCATTTTAATTACGCTGGAAAACGATGTCACTGTTCGCTGTCAGCCAGACGGCGGTTGTCGCTAGCCAAGCACGAGCGTTCAAACTTTCACCGGGCACGAAGGGCCCACGATCCTGTACTTGGTAAGAGGACAAATCATAGCAAGCGTTAGGACAAGATTCTATATATTATAACTCTTGTCTAGACATTGGTAAGTGAACGCATCCAAAACCTGTTGACTATGGGAAGAGCCATTAAACCTCAGCCACAGCCTCCCGTGTGGACTTGTGCCTGACTACCATGATAAGAGAGCAGTGTGGAGCACATAGGAAACGATATCGTTTACTTGTTGGGCAAAAAAAAATACCGCATGTCTGTCTAAGTATCTATCTTGAGACATAAAAAACAATAAGTTACTTCCTAACAAGGCTTCATATACCAGTGAGGTCAAGGGGTGATTACAGAGGAAGAACCAAAGTACTTATTCTTCTTTACACTTTGTAGTGACCTGTTATTGGGAGTGTGGGTTGGGAAATAAAGAAAATAAAAATAAGATTATTCGTCAGTTAAACCGATGAAAACAATACTGTATTACCTAAACCAGGTGAGGAATATTCTGATAATGTGATTGGTGTGGCGAGACAGTCTACCCGACAGATAGTTCTCAGAAAATTATAAATATCCCTAAATATAAGTAATGCCAAGACGTATCCTACCATCTAAGTGCAGTCACACCAAGAGCATTACCTAAAGTTATATCAGGGACTCGTTCCTTGAGAGACAGTCGGTTCTTCTTCAGGTGAACTGTCCACACACCAGTTCTGGAGCACAGTCAACAAGTGTTAGCAGTACTTAATATCCATTACATGTATATATGCCAGTGCTGATGGAATGTGAAAGAGGTTAGGTTAGGGTGAAACACACACACACACACACACACACACACATACACACACACACACACACACACACACACACACACACACACACACACACACACACACACACACACACACACACACACACACACACAGAATCAAGTGTGTGTGCATGTCCCGTTGAAGGATCCGAGAATCCCTCACAGTATCAGTCTACAGTAGAGACCATTAAAACCAGACAGGTTGAGGGCGGACTCACCTGCAGGAGGAGGAACCGTCTTACCTGCAAGAGAAAAGATAACAGTCTCAGATGCTGAAACACGGCCTCATATATATCTTAAGTCATATTACAATTATTTACTTTATCTTCAGCTGCAGACACACACACACACCTACACACACACACCTACACACACACACACACCTACACTACACACACACACACGCACACACACCTACACCTTGACCACCAGAGGGTCAAGAAGTACCTGGCAGCTCCTCTCGGAGCAGCCAGGTCAACTATTAAGTTGGCCCCATACCAACCCCTCCCTTAACCACTTCTCCCCACCGGAATATCAACAAGTTCTCGCCAGAAAGTTACAATTTCATTTAAGAAAGAAATGGAACCAGTGTTAAACAGAGGTGAACATTGGTGAACAGTGCTTAAGTCAGTGAGAACAACTCAACAGTAACAGTCGTACTCAAGTTAACCTTCACACAGTGAGGTCCCAGAGTACCAGTGATAACGTGGAGCCAACAACCAGCGATGTGTTAATCCGTCTACGATAGGAAGGCCTGGGACACACACCTCACTCATATAACACCATCCGTGAAATTACTACACCACGTGATGCCCTCATAACACCATCTGTGAGGGAGTTACTACACCACGTCAAGTCCCTCATCACACCATCTGTGAAGGAATTACTACACCACGTGATCTCTCATAACACCATCTGTGGGATTACTACACCACGTCAGGCCCCTCATAACACCATCTGTGAATTACTACACCCACGTCATGCCCCTCACTAACACCATCTGTGAGTTACTACCACGTCAGGCCCTCAAAACACCATCTGTGATTACTACACCACGTGATGCCCTCATAACACCATCTGTGAGGAGTTACTACACGTGAGGCCCTCTTAACACCATCTGTGAGAATTACTACGTGAGGCCCCTCATAACACCATCTGGAGGAATTACTACGTGTTTGCTGTTCAACACCTACATTAATCTATATGTTCACTGTATGTTCCTTCACCTTTCTCTAATGAAAGCTTTGTTAAACACCAATGTATGTAATAAGTCATTTTATGTCCAATGTATATTTTTCAGCCTTCGGGCTGCAAACTTTCAATAAACCGTTAATTATTATTATTATTATTATTATTATTATTACACACACCTACTACACACACGCTTACTTTAGACATACACGGAAGAGTGCCTGGTGAATAATGGTGGTGGAGGACGTGTGGTGGTGGAAGAACGTGTGGTGGTGGTGAGCGTGTGGTGGTGTGTGGACGTGTGGTGGTGGTGGACGTGTGGTGATGGCCGTGTGGTGGAAGACGTGTGATGGTGGACGTCTGGTGGTGGAGAGGACATGGTGGTGGAAGACGTGTGGTGGTGGAGGACGTGTGGTGGTGGTGGTAGTGGTGGTGGTGGACGTGTGTGGTGGAGGACGTGTGGTGGTGGTGGTGGACGTATGGCGTGTTGGTGGACGTGGTGGTGGTGGTGGACGTGTGGTGGTGGTGGTGTGGACGTGTGGGTGGTGGTGGACGTGTGGTGGTGGTGGACGTGTGGTGGTGTTGGTGGACGTGTGGTGGTGGTGATGTGGTGGTGGTGGTGGACGTGTGGTGGTGGTGGACGTAGTGGTGGTGGTCATGTGGTGGTGGGTGGTGGACGTGTGGTGGAGGACGTGTGGTGGTGGAGGACGTGTGGTGCTGGTGGAGACAGTGGGTGGTGGTGGAGGGACGTGTGGTGGTGGAGAAGTGTGTGGTGGTGGAGATGTGGTGGTGGAGAGATGTGTGGTGGTGGAGGATGTGTGGTGGTGGTGGTGGTGGTGGATGTGTGGTGGTGGAGATGTGGTGGTGGAGGACGTGTGGTAGTGGAGGACGATGTGTGTGGTGGTGGAGGATGTGTGGTGGTGGAGACATGTGGTGGTGGAGGATGTGTGGTGGTGGAGGATGTGTGGTGGTGGTGGTGGTGGACATGTGGTGGTTGTGGACGTGTGGTGAGGTGGAGGACGTGGTGGTGGTGGAGGACATGTGGTGGTGGTGGAGGACATGTAGTGGTGGAGGACGTGTGGTGGTGGAGGTGTGTGGTGGTGGAGGATGTGTGGTGGTGGTGGTGGACATGGTGGTGGTGGACGTGTGGTGGAGGTGGAGACATGTGGTGGTGGTGGAGGACATGTGGTGGTGGTGGAGGACGTGTGTGGTGGTGGTGGAGACGTGTGGTGGTGGAGACATGTGGTGGGGTGGAGGACATGTGGTGGTGGAGGACGATGTGTGGTGGTGGAGGACGTGTGGTGGTGGAGGACATGTGGTGGTGGTGGTGGAGGAGGACATTGTGGTGGTGGAGAGGACATTGTGGTGGTGGGAGGAGGACTGTGGGGTGGAGGAGGACGTGTGGTGGTGGAGGACGTGTGTGGTGGTGGAGACGTGTGTGGTGGTGGAGACGTGTGGTGGTGGTGCACGTGTGGTGGTGGAGGGTGTGGTGGTGGAGGACATGTGGTGATGTGGTGAGGACATGTGGTGGTGTGGTGGAGGACATGGTGGTGGAGGACATGTGGTGGTGGTGGAGGGACGTGTGGTGGTGGTGGTGGAGACTGATGGTGTGGTGGTGGTGGAGGACATTGTGGTGGTGGAGACGTGTGGTGGTTAATAGGTTCACTTGCTCTCCAGATCTCCCACCACTCCCTCTCCACCCCACCTCACCACCTCTCCTCCCCACACACAACCACCCACCCCCCCCCCCCCCCACACCCACCCCCCCACCCACCCCCACCACCCTCCCACCCTCTCTCCCACCCTCCTCCCCTACTCTCCTCCCCACCACACTCTCCTCCCCACCCTCTCCCCACCCACACTCTCCTCCCCATCTCCCTCTCTCCCCACCCACACTCTCCTCCCCACATCTCCACACTCTCCTCTACCTCTCCTCCCCACCCCCACCACACTCTCTCCCCCACCCACTCTCCTCCCCATCCACTCTCCCCCCCTCTCCTCCCACCCACTCTCCTCTCCTCCCCACCCCTCTCCCCACCACTCTCTTCCCCTCTCTCCCACACCCTCCTCCCCCCTCTCCTCCCCCTCCCCACCACTCCTCTCCCACATCTCCCCACCCTCCCTCTCTCCCACCACACCTCTCCCCCCCACCACACCTCCTCCCCCCACACACTCTCCCCACCCCCACACACACTACCTCTCCTCCCCACTCTCTCCTCCCCACCTTCCCCCACACACACACACACTCTCCTCCCACACACACACACTCTCCTCCCCACCACACTTCCCCCCCACACACTCTCCCACCCCACACCCCTCCTCCCACCCCCTCTCTCCGCCTAAACAACGTGCTTGTGCTTCCTCCTCTCTCTCTCTCTCTCTACTCTCTCTCTCTCTCTCCACAGGTACAAAGAACTCTTATGGTGAAGTTTGATCTCTGAGGAGGTAAATAACACCCTCACCAGTGAAGTAGTCAGAGGCTGAGAGAAAGGAAGGAGGAAAAAAAAAATTAAAATGAAAAACGTTAGAGAAGAAAGAGGAGGAGGAGAATAATAAAAAGAGACGGAACAGGAAGAAATAAGGGAGAAACTGTACAAATTAATGACAGAAGGAGGAGAAAAGACCCAGGAATGATATTAAAAACGGGATAAAAAGACAAATCATTGAAACTCCCATTACTATTATTTTGATTATTGTTATTATACAAATTATTATCACTATAACTTTTCACTATATATTGATATATACATTGTTTCAGCACTGTGCGAACCTTGGTGATGGCTAATTCTTGATCACTTTATTAAAATCCACCAAGTCGACTTAGTTCAGATTCGATGTAGATCTAAAGATCAACCAACGACTCTGGTTTTCCTCATAAACTACCAGGAGAATCATTGATTTTATATCTATCATTACTGGCAGAATTCAACCCTCTAACACCAGTTTGTAATACTGCAACAACCATTTGCACTATCAAACAGGAACCAGCTCTGACAATGGCAGATATTTCCTAGTTAAACCTATAGGTATTTTCTTTGCAACTTCAAGATCTAACTGTTAGGCCAGCTAAAACATAGACCCTGGGCCACTGCACCCGCTCTCACCCTCCCTCTGGCTGGTTCACTTTGGAGTGAACTCCATCGCGTCCTTTTGCTGATATTCCGATACAAGTCCTAAGGTTGGGCCAGGCTGCATAAGGTTAGGTTAGGCGTGTTGTTAGGATGAAAGCTGTCGCCCAACACAACAACCACCCTGAGTTAACAAGCTGCATGACCAGTGTTTGGGAATTCCCAATAGCCAACACAACCACCCTGAGATTAACAAGCTGTACTGCCAGTGTTTAAGGTGGCACACAACAACCACCCTGAGTTAACAAGCACATATGAACCAATGTTTAAGGTGTGGCTATCCTTAACACCAAACACTGAGTTAAGCTGCACTGAACCAGTGTTTAGGAGGCAAAGCTGTCGCCAACACAACAACCACACCCACGAGTTAACAATGAACCAGTGTTTAAGGTCAACAAATGTCGCCAACACAACAACCACACCCTGAAGTTAACAAGCTGTATGACCCAGTGTTTAAAGACTGGCACAACCTGTAACACAACAACCCCTGAGTTAACAAGCGTGACCAGTGTTTAGGTGTAGAAAGCTGTCAAAACAACAACACCCTGAGGTTAACGACCAGTGTTTAAGGTGTGAAGCTGTCGCCAACACAACAACCACACCCTGAGTTAACACAGCTGTATGAACCAGTGTCAAGGAATAGTGAAAGACAACTCGCCACACAGCTACATAACCATTACCCGGAACGATCACAAATCGATTATCAGGTTTATTACTGCTGGGTAGACAAACCTCAAATGGCGTAAAAAACTACCTATATTTCACCCCTGCCCAGGGATCGAACCAGATCACTCGCTTTCAAAACGAACATGCTGACCATTTAACCACAGGTCGCTACTTTCGCTAGCCTAGGGAGTTGGTTTCGCTACGTTAGGTTAAATGAAGTTACTGTGGGTTGGGTTGGAATTGGTTGACATGGAACAATGATGTTAACAGCAACAGCCGGGATCAGGATTCACTGAGGTCAAGCTGAAATAATAATAACATCTAAATTACCTTCCAAGTTACACGGAGACATAAACTCCTCAACAGGTTCGTCGCTGGATGACCTACTAAATCCCCACTGCTGACAAGTTTCTTAGTTCTGTCAAAGGTCTCCAAACTACATCAACCACCATGGTGTCTGTGCGGACTATCATTTCTGACCGAAAACAATCACCTATCAGACTCACTGATGAATGAAAGCACAGTACTATAACAGTACAGCAGACACCAGTTATGTTCACCGTGCTGGCTGATGCAGACATTAAAACATAGTGACCCCGTGAAGACCAACGTCAGACTGACGAGGGTCTGCTTAACCGATGAATTAATAAACAAATCTCCTCTGCATCTTGCCGTTGACGTGAGCTGCTGGCAGTATCGTTAATCCTCGGTACCACAGAATAAGCATGATGACTGAATGCGATAAGGACGGAGATCCTGAGAGTTGTTGAGACAAGAACGTGAGGGCGACCAAATCTTACGCAACATTGTGACTGAAGATAAACTGGGCCACCATCACGACCCAGAAAGGCAAAGCAGTCATTGGATCACCAACACAAAGTTTACCTGGACTCAAATCAAAACCCAAGTGTCTGCGGAAACTCATGCTGACTGTTTTCCTGGAACGTTAGTGTTTGACAGAAACCAACAGATGCCACCATTAACTGGACTTCTCCCCAGCACGACCTACACCAGTGCAGGAATACATTACACCATGAGTTTCACCTCCATGGACCACCCACACATAATTTCCACATATTCTCAAACACAGTTGGTTCGAGGACAACGCGTCTCTTCGGATGTTGAAGTCAAACAGCTACAATGAGGAATTTCCCATCAACAAAGACAAAGTTACGGTATAACGGCATCTAGCTTGGGCGTTGCAACACAAACCACACCCAAACACACCAAACACAAAACAACTTGCAAGTGTGTGGCATCTAGTAACAGCAGGCGTTGGCAGTGTGTGGCATCTAGTAACAGCAGGCGTTGCAGAACACAACCACACCAACACACAACACCCAGTGTGGACAGCAGAGGTGATTATGTAACATGCAACATTGACAAACTCGAGAACAAATGTAGGTGTCTGTTTCAGTGTAACATTTCATCCCATTCAGAACAAACAACAAGCACAACCTTCACAGGCCTATCCCACCCACACAGTTCACAAACACAATTGTTTTTCTATTAGGTAAACATTTAAACAGTGGTGTTGAGAGGGTAATGTTTCTAATTATATTAATGCTATTACTGGTAGCCAGTACAAATTAAAACAGTTTAGTGTCGTAGAACATTGTGATTCTTGTTCCATGTTTATTAATAACAGTGAAATGACGCAGTTACCCTCTCCACTTAACACAGTACACAGTTACCTCCGCTCACACACATATGATGAACGATTACAACCGCTCAACACATATGATACATTTACCGCTCAACATAAGATGCACGGATACACCAACACACATATGATGATGCATTACCACCGCTCAACACATAAGATGCACAGTACCACTCAACACATAAGATGCACAGTTACCACCGCTCAACACATATAATGCACAGTTACCACCGCTCAACACATATAATGCACAGTTACCACCGCTCAACACATATAATGCACAGTTACCACCGCTCAAAACTTTTCTCGTTAGCTCTGATAATCTCCTGAAGACTCTTGGTCCATTAAACTAACATAGTCCCTGATGCAAGTGTGTTGATCACCAGTGCCTCCTCTCAGCTCAGGAGACAGGATAAACAACGATGATAATTAAGGCGAAGATTAGAAGACGTGTGTTAACAGGTAACTCAGCCTCCAAGACGAACAACTCAACAAATGTATATAAATAAAACTAAATGTTAATTGTAAACACACAAAATTGGAATAAATTCAAAATATATCAATTTATGTTCCTTCATTAATAATATACATAAAAATAACACTTCACGTCTGTGATTTATCCAGAAATGAAAATGTTAAAATAATCACAGAAACGAGGAAGAATACACCTCCCATACACCTCCCACCAACACACCTCCTACATCACCAACACACCTCCACCATCATACCACCTCACCATCACCAACACACCTCCACCATCACCAACACACCTCCACCAACACCCACAACACACCTCCACCATCACCAACACACCTCCACCAACACCAACACACCCCCTCCCACCATCAACAACCTCCACACAGGATTACACTAACCTCCAGTTGTAGCTTAAGGGAGTAATCAACTTTATTTCAGTATGTTTTGCACTTCAACATTATGAATCGGTCCATATTTTTACTGGTGGCTTCGTTGGCTATCTTGGAGTCAAAATTTCTTTTACCTTTTACTGGTATTATATATATATATATATATATATATATATATATATATATATATATATATATATATAGACTTTCTAGGAACGTTTACAGGGGCTCATCAAATAGCCTAGGTACAGTCCCTTCACTAGTGCGTTTACAGGGGCTCGTCATAACCTGGGTACAGTCCCCTTCACTGTGCGTTTACAGGGGGCACATCATATACCTAGGTACAGTCCCTTCACTAAGTGCGTTTACAGGGATCATCACACACCCCTAGAACATTCCCTTCACTAATTGCCGTTTACAGGAAGCTCATCATATAGCCTAGGTACAGTCCCTTCACTAGTGGTTACAGGGCTCATCATATAGCCTAAGTACCCCAGTCCCCTTCTACAATTGCGTTTACAGAGGCTCGCCCATATACCCAGGCTAAAGTCCTTCACCCAATGCATTTACAGGGGCTCGTCACATACCCCTAGGTACAGAATACCCTTCACTAGTGCGTTTACAGGGAGAAACAAATCACTACACCTAAGTACAGTCCTTACACTAGTGCGTTTACAGGGGCTCATCATATAGCCTAGGTACAGTCCCCACTAGTGCGTTTACAGAGAGCTCGTCATATACCCCTAGGTACAGTTCCTTCACTAGACGTTCAGAGGCTCGTCATATAGCCTAAGTACAGTCACTAATGCGTTTACGAAACCATCATACCCTAGGTATTCCCCTTCTATAGTCCGTTTACAGGGCTCATCAAATAACCTAGTACAGTCCCTTCACTAGTGCTACAGGGCTCATCATATAGCCCTAGGTACAGTCCCCTTCACTAGTGCATTACAGGGCTCTTCATATAAACATTCCTAAATATTAACTCTTGAGATATTTGTTTAATATTGTTTAAATTTGATTCCATGAATCTGTTTACTATTGCGAGTTTTCCTTCTGTTGAATGTATAAGCCTGACACCACTGCACTAAACCTAACGAGCCTCTGTAAGCTTTACTTACTAGTGAAAGAGGACTGTGCATGTATACCTTTAGGTAGTGTAAGAATATTTTAACATAGATCGCCAAAAACACGGAAGATATTTACTAAACATAAGGTTTTATTATTGCAATCAATCAATGTAAGGTTATCTTACATAATGGACGACTTGACGTATCATCTTAAACTAATTTGCCTTAAATAAGCAAACAACCTGAGCTTCACTAAACTAACCTGGGCTTCACTAAACTAACCTGAGCTTCATTAGCACCACTACACGAAGTCAACGAAATATCTAAGGTTATTGTGTCATTGGTAATTCAAGAGTGCCATTAGCAGCACACAGTTACACACATAACGAAACCACGTAGAAATTGGGTGAGACAGCCAAGGTTCTTTTCCTCCTCTTTATTAGGGTATATGCGCTACACTACACTATACTAAACACTACACTACACTATATCAAGCACTATATTACTAAATTAAAAACTACATAAACACTACACTAAATTAAACATTACTACACATTTACTATATTAAACACTACACTCCACTATGATAAACACTACACTAAACCACTATATTAAAACACAACACTATATTAAAATTCTACACTAAACATATATTAAACACTTACACTACACTATACTAAACACTACACTACATTAAGCACTACACTACACTATACTACTATAGTAAGCACTACACCCCACTTTCTCCCAGTTAAATTTGTATCTCTTAGCTCTCATGAGCAACTCTCGCCTTCTGAACTCTCTGGTGCCGCTAGAGGCGTTTAACAAATTTGCTGAAGCTAGATAAATATTAATAAATGGATAGACAATTTGACGCATCCTCAAGGTGCAAGTACTGGTTCGTTGGTGCCTGGCCTGTGTGTGGTATTGACCAATGTGTGTGTATTGATAATGTGATGACGTGTGTGTGTGTGTGTGTGTGAAAGACTTACTTCATATCTTGAAAAAACTGAAGATACTTTTAAAAAATTGTGGCTCCAAAAGAAACACTACAATAATACAATGTGGAATACTGTAATACACACGTCACCTCACTACCGTTGTGCGTGAAGATCTCACAATGACCATTTGGTTTCACACCTGATCTTTCCGTATAAAGGTAAAATAAATATAGACACCACCACATTTCAAACTGCCCGACGCCGGTGATGATGGAGGTGAAACAACCTCGTCAAACAAGTTGGAACGGGCGTACACCTCCGCTTCCAATGGCCTGGTGTTGTGTGTTGAACTGTGTCGTGTTTCAACCGATGTATATATAGTATACCGAGTGTATATGCATAACCACAATACTTCTACGTGTAATGGCATATACTCATGTTCTTTAGTAGCTTACGCACAGAATATATTTACGAAACGTTACTGGGTTCAGTGTAATAAGTACTAAGAATTTCGTTTTCTAATAGGATCCATCCCCGAATTTAACCATTAGGATTGGGCCCGTAATAAGGACCCATTACGATTGAACAAGCTAATATGAATTTCCATGATGTTGAAGGCGCCTACAGATACCGCACAGATGAAGCGAAAGATTGCTCTCTATGATTCCTTCGGGTCTTTTAGGTAGTATTCCGGACAGGGACAGGAACATAGTTCTAGAGCGACTTAATGCGAAGAATGAGGAAGCGACAACCGTGGCATGGAACGTAATCTCTCGTTAAAAATCTGGTTGGGGATGGCTAGCAAGAATGGTAGGCGTTTGATCAGTTTGTGCTCGGCTAACCTCGTTATTGGCAGGACGAAGTTTAAGCATAAAATATTCATAGAAGCCTTGCGTGGACATCTCCAGATGGGAACTATCATAATCGGAAACTGACCATGTTTATGATTGGCAAGCAGACATGTGCGGACGTAAGTGCCGGATGTCGGAGTGACCCACCAAATGGTTGTGGCAACCCCGTACAGTTGAAATTAGAAGCGAAGAACTGATCGCTATGATATAAGCTAGACCCAGATTAAGTTTCGAATTTGAATGCCTCAACACTTTCATTGTATTGGAGACACTGAATGAAGAGGAACCCTTGCTTAGGGTGTCGGGAGGGCAACATAAAGGATGTGGATAATAGATGGACAAACATTAAACAGTTTGTATCAGAACTCTCAGCTGAGGAAGGTCTTGGAAAAAAGGTGCTCAGCGGAAGAAATGTAATGGATCTCCAAGACCTGGACCATTATACTGAAGACATACACAAGGGTGTACAGTATGTTGACGGAGCTTGGAGAGGGAAGATGAGGATGCCCTCCATGTAAAACAGCCAAGTACTGGGTCTTAAAAGCAAAGTTAAATGCTGTGGAAGAACATGATGGCGGCTTTCTGGAAAATGTGGCAGCAGACAGGGCACTTAATTCCATTATGGACATGGAGTAAGTAGCATAGAATATAATTAAAAAGACATCGCAGGTATAGGCAGGAAAAAAGACTGCCAGTTCGTGCTGTGAACGGAGTTGATAACATAGAGAAGAACGATATAAAGAACGATGGGAAGATCTTTACGGATGGTAATGAATAAAAGCCTTCCATAGTACTAATACTCTTACTGTACATCAGCCCGAAGAACAATTGGATCTGTTAATATAGATTGTCGTACGGTGAGGTGAAATCGGCACTAAACAGTTGAAGAACTGGAAGGCATGCGGGTCTAGAGGAATAACTGAATACTGAAAAGCCGACGCAGATAGATTGCACCTCTTAAGTACTATTGAAGCTATTTCCAAGAAATATAGACACCTATGAGAGGTTTGCCGGAAGAATGGAAACAAGTAATCGACTATAAAAACTAAAATGTGATTTACGAGTGTGGAAACTGGAGAGGATATTAACAGTATCAGGTTTTCTGTCTGATGCAGACAGGATTCAAAATCCTTAGACCAAAGGCTAAAGATGGACAGACGGGGTTCAAGGTATCGAAACTGCAGTGATCATATATTTACTTCGTCTACCAGCACAGTAATTGATAGATTTAAACCGTTAATTATACATTGTCGATTTGAAAGCAGCGATAGCCATTAATTATATGTTAAAATCTTACGGAACAATCTTAATACGTTCGTTTGATAGAAAAGTATAAAGGCGCTTAGATGTCGTGTGAACGTTGATGTAAATTCAATGTGTTACCAGGTAATGTTTTATTAATCCATTGCTGTTTCACTGAACTTATTGATCGCGAAGTGAGTTTCAGGACAGAACGAGATCTCAAAATTGTAAGACATTACTGGGCAAAATTAATGGAGTAACATAGTCCATCAAACTGTGGGATATATATACTTCACCTGGCGGTAGACCCGTTTTGGTATACGGAAGTGAATCTTAGTGTGATAATAGCCAAGATCCGAACAAGGAAGCTGAAGTCATTGAGAAAGAATCTTGAACATAAGACATGCGTGATGAGTATTAGAAACGAGACGATAAGAGAAGTCACTAAGTTCTATTGATGGAGCTTGGTTGATGGAGAATAGATGGAAATTGGCTTTCGGGGAGGCACGTTCTGTCGTTGGATATTGAAGGCGTCGAGTGGACTTGGAGCGAAGACGAGAACGCAAGGAAGACCAGGCTATGGATTAGCTATAGGAGGAGACAGGACGGATCATCTTAACCAAGGAAGAGCTCAGACCAATGTCGCAGGCCCACTGCGTGGAGGCGGTACCGGCCAGAGCAACAGTCGCGTGAAAACGTGGACCTTGATTAACCAGTCACCATTAGTAAGCTGTAATCCGTGGTGAATCAAGTGTTATATTAAGTTCTACGTTAAATTCCATAAGTTCTCACCAATGAATAACAGCTGGATTATGTCCGCATGTATCTATATATCATCAACATCCATGTATATAATTTACTTACTGTATAATCGTAATCGTTTTACCATATTGGGTAAAAACCTGGTCATGCTAAAATATCTCCTTATGGAACGGAATGATATTTTTCGTCTCAACTGGATTCAAGTGTCTTTGGTTGGGTTGGGTTGGGTTAGGTTGATTGGGTTGGGTTGCAGCCATCTGTATTTTGGTCCTTCAGAGGTCATTGTTGTAGCAGTAACTGTACTGATATTGGAACGACCGATAATGCTGTTAAAACCTGTTGACCAAATGTGCTTAGGTATACATTTACGTAACACAAAATTGCTACAAAATTTATATGTTGCTTTATAGAATAGGATATGGGTTTTTAGAACAATACG
>NW_024751024.1:0-20970 GCF_018991925.1 Homarus americanus
GGGGGCTTTGTTATACTCGATGAGGGGACTTTGTTATACTCAATCAGGAGACTTTGTTATACTCGATCAGGGGACTTTGTTATACTCGATCAGGGGACTTTGTTATACTCGTCCAGGGGGCTTTGTTATACTCGATCAGGGGACTTTGTTATACTCGATCAGGGGAATTTGTCTTACTCGATCAGGGCCCTTTGCTATACTCGACCAGGGGACCTTGTTATAATCGATTCGGGGACTTTTTTATGCTCGATCAGCAGACTTTGTTATAATGGACAATGTGTCTTTTTTATTCCCGATCAGGGGACTTTATTATACTCGATCAGGGTACTTTTGTTAAACTCGATCTGGTGACTGTTATACTCGACCAGGGGACTTTGTTATACTCGATAAGGGAACTATGTTATACTCAATAAGGGGAATTTGTTATACTCGACCAGGGGACTTTGTTATACTCGATTAGGCGGCTTTGTTATACTCAATCAGGGAACTTTGTTATACTCGATGAGGGGCCTTTGTTATACTCGATGATTGGCCGTTGTTATACTACATGAGGGACTTTGTTATACTCGATTAGGGGCCTTTTTTAGACTCGATCACGGAACTTTGTTATACTCAATCAGGGGACTTTGTTATACTCGACCAGGGGACTTTTTTATACTTGATCAATGGACTTTGTTATACTCGATTAGGGGCGTTTGTTATACTCGATGAGGGACTTTGTTATACTCGACCAGGGTACTTTGTTATACTCGATCAAGGAGCTTTGTTATACTCAACCAGGGGACTTTTTCAAAATTAATCAGGGGACATTGTCATACTCGATCAGGTGAATTTTGTCATACTCGATCAGGGGATATGTTATACTCGATCAGGGGGCTTTGTTATGCTCAATCAGGGGACTTTGTTATACTCGATGAGGGGCCTTTGTTATACTCGATGAGGGGGTTTGTTATACTCGACCAGGGGACTTTGTTATACTCGATCTGGGAACTTTGTTATACTCAACCAGGTAACTTTTTAAAAATTAATCAGGGGACTTTGTCATACTCGATTAGGGAATTTGTTATACTCAATCAGGGGACTTTGTTATACTCGATTAGGGGCCTTTGTTATACTCGATGAGGGGGTTTGTTATACTCGACCAGGGGACTTTGTTATACTCGATCTGGGAACTTTGTTATACTCAACCAGGTAACTTTTTAAAAATTAATCAGGGGACTTTGTCATACTCGATCAGGTGAATTTTGTTATGCTCGATCAGGGGATATGTTATACTCGATCAGGGTACTTTGTTATACTCGACCAGGGGACTTTGTTATGCTCGATATGCGGACTTTGTTATACTGGGCCAAGGGACTTTTTTATACCCGATCAGGGGACTTTGTTATACTCGATCAGGGGACTTTTCTTATACTCGATCAGGGGACTTTGTTACACTCAATCATGGGACTTTGTTATACTCGATCAGGGATATGTTACACTGGACCAGCACTGGTTACCAACCAGAGTACTTTTGTTATACTCGATCAGGACTCATATACCAATCATGGGACCTTGTTATACCGATCAGGATATAAGTATCCGGGATCAGGACTTCGGTTATACTCAACCAGAAGACTCTTTGTTATACCTGATCAGGGACTTTTGTTATACTCCAATCATGGACTTTGTTATACTCGATCAAGGGACTTTTGTTATACTCGATCAGGGGACTTTGTTATACTCGTCCAGGGGCCTTTGTTATACTCGATCAGGGGACTTTGTTATACTGGACCAGGGAACTTTTTTTATACCCGATCAGGGAACTTTGTTATACTCGATCAGGGGACTTTTGTTATACTCGATCAGGGGGCTTTGTTATACTCGATTAGGGGACTTTGTGGTTATACCTGATGGGTGCACTGTTTATACTCGATAAGAGGAATTTGTTATACTCGATCAGGGGACTTTGTCTTACTCGATCAGGGCCCTTTGCTATACTCGACCAGGGGACTTTGTTATAATCGATTAGGGGACTTTGTTATGCTCGATATGGGAACTTTGTTATACTTAGTATCAGACTTGTTATTTTGACCAGGGACTTTGCCATACCGATTAGGCGTATAGTTATACTCGCTGAAATCAGGGGACTTTCTTATACTCGACCAGGGTCCTTTGTTATGCTCGATCAGAGGACTTTGTTATACTAGATCAAGGGACTTTGTTATACTCGATAAGGGGCCTTTATTATATTCGACCAGGGGGCTTTGTTATACTCGATTAGAGGATTTTGTTATACTCGATGAGGGGGCTTTGATATACCCGATGAGGGGGCTTTGTTATATTCGATTAGGGGACTTTGCTATACTGATGAGTGAAGCTGGTTATACTCTGGATAAGAGGGACTTTGCTATACTCGACCAGGGGACTTTGTTATACTCGATCAGGGGACTTTGTTATACTCGACCAGGGGACTTTGTTATACTCGATCAGGGGACTTTGTTATACTCGACCAAGGGACTTTTTTATACTTGACCAATGGACTTTGTTATACTAGATGAGAGGCCTTTGTTATACTCGATCTGGGGACTTTGTTATATTCGAGAAGGGGACTTTGTTATTCTCGATCAGGGGACATTTTTATACCCAACCAGAGGACTTTGTTATACCCGATTTGAGGACTTTGTTATACGCGACCAGGGGACTTTTTTATACTTGATCAATGGACTTTGTTACACTCAATAAGAGGCCTTTGGTATACTCGATCAGGGGACTTTGTTATACTCGACCAGGGGACTTTGTTATACGCGATTAGGGGACTTTTTTATACTCGACCAGAGGACTTTGTTATACTCGATCAGGTGATATGTTATACTCGATCAGTGGCCTTTGTTATACTCGATTAGGGGCCTTTGTTATACTCGATGAGGGGGCTTTGTTATACTCGACCAGGGGACTTTGTTATACTCGATCAGGGAACTTTGTTATACTCAACCAGGGGACTTTTTTAAAATTAATCAGGGGACTTTGTCATACTCGATCATGGGAATTTTGATATACTCGATCAGGGGATATGTTATATTCGATCATGGGACTTTGTTATACTCAACCAGAGGACTTTGTTATACTCGATGAGGGGACTTTGTTATACTCAATTAGGAGACTTTGTTATACTCGATTAGGGGCCTTTGTTATACTCGATGAGGGGGCTTTGTTATACTCGATTAGGGGCCTTTGTTATACTCGATGAGGGGGCTTTGTTATACTCGACCAGGTGACAAGGTTTTACTCGATCAGGGGATATGTTATAATCGATGAGGGGATTTTGTTATACTTGATTAGGAGACTTTGTCATACTCGATCAGGGGAATTTTGTTATACTCGATCAGGGGATATGTTATACTCGATCAGGCGACTTTGTTACACTCAACCAAAGGACTTTGTTATACTCAATCATGGGACTTTGTTATACTCGATGAGGGGCGTTGGTTATCCTCGATCAGGGGACTTTGTTATACTCGACCAGGGGACTTTGTTATACTCGATGAGGGGACTTTGTTATACTCGACCAGAGGACTTTTTTATATTCGATCAGGGGATATGTTATACTCGATGAGGGGATTTTGCTATACTTGATTAGGGGACTTTGTTATAATCGATCAGGGGAATTTTGCTATACTCGATCAGAGGACTTTGTTATACTCGACCAGGGGCCTTTGTTATACTCGATAAGAAAACTTTGTTATACTCGACCAGGGGACTTTGTTTTACTCGAACAAGGGACTTTTGATATACTCGATCAGGGGACTTTGTTATACTCGACCAGGGGACTTTTGTTATACTCGGTCAGGGGACTTTGTTATACTCGACCAGGGGCCTTTCTTATACTCGATGAGGGTCCTTTGTTATACTAGATCTGGGGACTTTGTTATACCCGATCAGGGGACATTCTTATACTCGAGCAGGGGGCTTTGTTATACTCGATGAGGGGACTTTGTTATACTCGACGAGGAGGCTTTGTTAAACTCGATAAGGTGACTTTGCTATACTCGACCAGGGGACTTTGTTATACTCGATCAGGGGACTTTGTTATACTCGACCAGGAGACTTTTTTATACTTGACCAATGGACTTTGTTATACTAGATGAGACGCCTTTGTTATACTCGATCTGGGGACTTTGTTATATTCGAAAAGGGAAATTTGTTATACTCGATGAGGGGACTTTGTTATACCCGACCAGAGGACTTTGTTATACCCGATCAGAGGACTTTGTTATACTCGACCAGGGGACTTTTTTATACTTGATCAATGGACTTTGTTATACTCAATGAGGGGCCTTTGGTATACTCGATCAGGGAACTTTGTTATACTCGACCAGGGGACTTTGTTATACGCGATCAGGTGACTTTTTTATACTCGACCAGAGGACTTTGTTATACTCGATCAGGGGATATGTTATACTCGATCAGTGAACTTTGTTATACTCGATTAGGTGCCTTTGTTATACTCGATGAGGGGGTTTGTTATACACGACCAGAGGCCTTTGTTATACTCGGTCAGGGGATATGTTATACTCGATCAGTGGACTTTGTTATACTCGATCAGGGGATTTGTTTATACTCGACCAGAGAACTTTATTATACTAATATGAGGGGACTTTGTTATTCTCGACCAGGGGACTTTGTTATACTCGACCAGAGGCCTTTGTTATACTCGGTCAGGGGACTTTGTTATAATCGATAACGGGACTTTGTTATGCTCGATCTGGGGCTTTGTTATACTGGGCCAGGAGACTTTGTTATACTCGATCAGGGGATGTGTTATACTCGATCAGGGGACTTTGTTATACTGGACCAGGAGACTTTGTTATACTCGATCAGGGGACTTTGTTATACTCGATCAGGGGACTTTGTTATTCTCGTCCAGGGGGCTTTGTTATACTCGATCAGGGGACTTTGTTATACTCGATCAGGGGAATTTGTCTTACTCGATCAGGGCCCTTTGCTATTCTCGACCAGGGGACTTTGTTATAATCGATTAGGGGACTTTGTTATGCTCGTTCAGCGGACATTGTTATAATGGACCATGGGACTTTTTATTCTCGATCAAGGGACTTTATTATACTCGATCAGGGTACTTTTGTTAAACTCGATCAGGTAACTGTTATACTCGACCAGGGGACTTGTTATACTCGATAAAGGAACTATGTTATACTCGATAAGGGGAATTTGTTATACTCGATAAGGGAACTTTGTTAGACTCGAACAGGGGACTTTGTTATACTCGACCAGCGGACTTTGTTATACTCGATTAGGCGGCTTTGTTATACTCAATCAGGGGACTTTGTTATACTCGATAAGGGGACTTTTTTATACTTGATCAATGGACTTTGTTATACTCCCGATCAGGGATATTATGTTATACTCCGGGACCAGTGAACCTTTGATATACCTGTGATTAGGGCTCGTTATACTCCGACGAGGGGGCTTTGTTATACTCGACCAGGGGACTTTGTTATACTCGATGAGGGAGCTTTGTTATACTCAACCAGGGGACTTTTTCAAAATTAATCAGGGGACTTTGTCATACTCGATCAGGGGAATTTAGTTATGCTCGATCAGGGGATATGTTATACTCGATCAGGGTACTTTGTTATACTTAACCAGAGGACTTTGTTATACTCGATCAGGGGACTTTGTTATACTCAATCAGGGGACTTTGTTATACTCGATTAGGGGCCTTTGTTATACTCGATGAAGGGGCTTTGTTATACTCGACCAGGGGACTTTGTTATTCTTGATCATGGAACTTTGTTATACTCAACCAGGGGACTTTTTTAAAATTAATCAAGGGACTTTGTCATACTCGATCAGTGGAATTTTGTTATATTCGATCAGGGGATATGTTATACTCGATCAGGCGACTTTGTTATACTCAACCAGAGGACTTTGTTATACTCGATCAGGGGACTTTGTTATACTCAATCATGGGACTTTGTTATACTCGATGAGGGATAGCGTTATAATTCGGCGATGATTTTGCTATTCTTGGATTAGAGGACTTTGTTATACTCCGATCAGGGAATTTTGTTATACTCCGATCATGGACTTTTGCTATACTCGACCAGGGACTCTTCGGTTATACTCGACCAGGGACTTTTTGTTATACTTGATTATGGAACTTGTTATACCCGACCAGGGGCCTTCCTTTAATATACTCTCGATAAGAAAAACTTCATGCGCCCGATGAGGGGCTTTGGTTATCCTCGATCAGGGGACTTTGTTATAATCGACCAGGGGACTTTGTTATACTCGATCAGGAGACTTTGTTATACTCGACCAGAGGACTTTTTTATACTCGATCAGGGGATATGTTATACTCGATGATGGGATTTTGCTATTCTGATTAGAGGACTCTCTTGATTAGAGGACTTTGTTATACTCGATCAGGGGAATTTTGTTATACTCGATCAAGGGACTTTTGCTATACTCGACCAGGGGACTTTGTTATACTCGACCAGGGGACTTTTGTTATACTTGATTATGGAACTTTGTTATACCCGACCAGGGGCCTTTGTTATACTCGATAAGAAAACTTTGTTATACTCGACCAGGGGACTTTGTTATACTCGATCAAGGGACTTTTGCTATACTCGACCAGGGGACTTTGTTATACTCGACCAGGGGACTTTTGTTATACTTGATTATGGGACTTTGTTATACCCGACCAGGGGCCTTTGTTATACTCGATCAGGGGACTTTGTTGTACTCGATCAGGGACTTTGTTATACTCGATAAGAAATTTGTTATAGGGGCCTGTTATACTCGATAGAAAACTTTGTATACACCGACCAGGGGACTTTGTTATACTCGATCAAGGGACTTTTGCTATACTCGACCAGGGGACTTTGTTATACTCGACCAGGGGACTTTTGTTATACTTGATTATGGGACTTTGTTATACCCGACCAGGGGCCTTTGTTATACTCGATCAGGGGACTTTGTTATACTCGATAAGGGCACTTTGTTATACTCGATAAGAGGAATTTGTTATACTCGATAAGGGGACTTTGTTATACTCGTCCAAGGGGCTTTGTTATACTCAATCAGGGGACTTTGTTATACTCGATCAGGGGACTTTGTCTTACTCGATCAGGGCCCTTTGCTATACTCGACCAGGGGACTTTGTTATAATCGATTAGGGGACTTTGTTATGCTCGATATGGGGACTTTGTTATACGTGGGCAAGGGGACTTTTTTATACTCGATCAGGGGACTTTGTTATACTCGATCAGGAGGCTTTGTTTTACTCGATTAGGGGACTTTGCTATACTCGACCAGCGAACATTGTTATACACGATCAGAGGACTTTGTTATACTCGACCAGGAGACTTTTTTATACTTGACCAATAGACTTTGCTATACTCGATGAGGGGCCTTTGTTATACTTGACCAGGGGCCTTTGTTATACTCGATAAGAAAACTTTGTTATACTCGACCAGGGGACTTTTTTATACTACACCAGGGACTTTGTTATACTCGATCAGGGGATATGTTATACTCGATCAGGGGACTTTGTTATACTCGGTTCAGTGGACTTTGTTATACTCGTCTAGTGGGCTTTGTTATACTAGGATCAGGGGACTTTGTTATACTCGATTAGGGGACTTTGTCTTACTCGATCAGGGCCCTTTGATAAACTCGACCAGGGGACTTTGCTGTAATCGATCAGGGGACTTTTTTATGCTCGATCTGGGGACTTTGTTATACTGGGCCAGGAGACGTTGTTATACTCGATCAGGGGATATGTTATACTCGATCAGGGGACTTTGTTATACTGGACCAGGGGACTTTGTTATACTCGATCAGTGGACTTTGTTATACACGATCAGGGGACTTTGTTATAACCGATCAGGGGACTTTCTTATACTCGATCAGGGGACTTTGCTATACTCAACCAGGGGACTTTGTTATACTTGACCAGGTGACTTTTTTATACTTGACCAATGAACTTTGTTATACTAGATGAGAGGCCTTTGTTATACTCGATCTGGGGACTTTGTTATATTCGAGAAGGGGACTTTGTTATACTCGATGAGGGGACTTTTGTTGTACTCGATGAGGGGACTTTGTTATACACGACCAGGGGCCTTTGTTATACTCGATAAGAAAACTTTGTTATACTCGACAAGGGGACTTTGTTATACTCGATCAAGGGACTTTTGTTATACTCGATCAGGGGACTTTGTTATACTCGACCAGGGGACTTTTGTTATACTCAATGAGGGGACTTTGTTATACTCGACGAGGGGCCTTTGTTATACTCGATCAGGGGACTTTGTTATACTCGATAAGTGGACTTTGTTATACTCGATAAGAGGAATTTGTTATACTCGATCAGGGGACTTTGTCTTACTCGTCAGGGCCCTTTGCTATACTCGACCAGAGGACTTTGATATAATCGATCATGGGACTTTGTTATGCTCGATGAGGGGGCTTTGTTATACTTGACCAGCGGACTTTGTTAAACTCGATCAGGGGACTTTGTTATACTCGACCAGGGGCCTTTGTTAGACTCGATGAGGGGGCTTTGTTATACTTGACCAGGGGACTTTGTTATACTCGATCAGGGGACTTTGTTATACTCGACCAGGGGCCTTTGTTATACTCGATCACCGGACTTTATTGTACTCGATAAGGGGACTTTGTTATACTCGATGAGGGGCCTTTGATAAACTCGATCTGGGGACTTTGTTATACTCAATGAGGGGCCATTTTATACTCGAACAGGGGACTTTCTTATACTCGACCAGGGGACTTTGTTATACGCGATCAGGGGACTTTGTTATACGCGATCAGGGGACTTTGTTATACTCAACAATAGGACTTTGTTATACTCGATCTGGGGACTTGTTCGCCTCAATCAGGACTTTGTTATACTCGATGAGGGCCCTTTTTTTATACTCGATGAGGAGGCTTTGTTATACTCGATCAGGGGACTTTGTTATCTTTCGATCAAGACTTTGTTATACTCGACCAAGGACTTTGTTATATTCGATCATGGGATATGTTATACTCGATCAGAGAACTTTGTTATACTCGATCACGGGAAGTTTGTTATACTTGATTAGGGGACTTTGTTATACTCGATCAGGGGACTTTGTTGTACTTGATCAGAGGACTCTGTTATACTCGACCAGGGGCCTTTGTTATGCTCGATTAAAAAACTTTGTTATACTCGACCAGGGGACTTTGTTATACTCGATGAGGGCCTTTGATAAGCTCGATCTGGGAGACTTTGTTATACTCAAGGAGACTTTTTTTATACTCCAGCCTCGATCTGGGGACTTTGTTATACTCAATCCAGGGGACTTTGTTATGATGAGGGGCCCTTTCATACTCGATGAGGAGGCTTTTGTTATACTCGATCGGGGGACTTTGTTATATACTCGATCAGGGGACTTTGTTATACTCGATAAGGGGACTTTTGTTATACTCGATAAGAATTTGTTATACTCGATAAGGGGACTTTGTTATACTCGACCAGGGGGACTTTGTTATACTCGATTAGGCGACTTTGTTATACTCGATCAGGGGACTTTGTTATACTCAATGAGGGGCCTTTGTTATACTCGATCTGGGGCCTTTGTTATACTAGATCAGGGGACTTTGTTATACTCGATCAGGGGACTTTGTTATACTCGATCAGGGGTCTTTTTTATACTTGACCAATGGACTTTCTATACTTGATGAGGGGCCTTTGTTATACTCGATCTGGGGACTTTGTTATACTCTAGTAGGGGACTTTGTTATACTCCATCAGGGAACTTTTTTATACTCGACCAGAGGACTTTGTTATACTCAATCAGGGGACTTAGTTATACTCGACCAGGGGACTTTTTTATACTTGACCAATGGACTTTATTATACTCAATGAGGGGCCTTTGTTATACTCGATCAGGGACTTTCTTATACTCGACCAGGGGACTTTGTTGTATGCGATCAAGGGACTTTTTTATACTCGATCAGGGACTTTGTTATACTCAACCAGAGGACTTTGTTATACTCAATCAGCGGACTTTGTTATACTCAATCAGGGGACTTTCTTATACTCGAGCAGGGGGCTTTGTTATACTCGATCAGGGGACTTTGTTATACGCGATGAGGAGGCTTTGTTTTACTCGATCAGGGGACTTTGCTATACTCGACCAGCGGACATTGTTATACACGATCAGGGGACTTTGTTATACTCGACTAGGGGACTTTTTTATACTTGACCAATGGACTTTGCTATACTCGATGAGGGGCCTTTGTTATACTTGACCAGAGGCCTTTGTTATATTCGATTAGAAAACTTTGTTATACTCGACCAGGGGACTTTTTTATACTCCACCAGGGACTTTGTTATACTCGATCAGGGGATATGTTATACTCGATCAGGGGACGTTGTTATACTCGGTTCAGGGAACTTTGTTATACTCGTCTAGTGGGCTTTGTTATACTAGGATCAGGGGACTTTGTTATACTCGATCAGGGGACTTTGTCTTACTCGATCAGGGCCCTTTGATATACTCGACCAGGGGACTTTGTTGTAATCGATCAGGGGACTTTGTTATGTTCGATCTGGGGACTTTGTTAAACTGGGCCAGGAGACGTTGTTATACTCGATCAGGGGATATGTTATACTCGATCAGGGGACTTTGTTATAATGGACCAGGGGACTTTGTTATACTCGATCAGTGGACTTTGTTATAATCGATCAGGGGACTTTGTTATACTCATCCAGGGAGCTTTGTTATACTAGGATCAGGGGAATTTGTTATTCTCGACCAGGGGAATTTGTTATACTCGACCAGAGGCCTTTGTAATACTCTGTCAGGGGACTTTGTTATACTCGTCCAGGGGGCGTTGTTATACTCGGTCAGGGGGCTTTGTTATTCTCGATTAGGGGACTTTGTCTTACTCGATCAAGGCCCGTTGCTATACTCGACCAGGGGACTTTGTTTTAATCGATCAGGGGAGTTTGTTATTCTCGACCAGGGGACTGTGTTATCCTCGACCAGAGGCCTTTGTTATCCTCGGTCAGGGACAATGTTATAATCGATCAGGGGACTTTGTTATGCTCGATCTGGGGCTTTGTTATACTGGGCCAGGAGACTTTGCTATACACGATGATGGGATATGTTATACTCGATCAGGGGACTTTGTTATACTCGATCAGGGACTTTGTTATACTCGATCAGGGGACTGTGTTATACGCGTCCAGGGGGCTTTGTTATACTCGATCAGGGGACTTTGTTATACTCGATCAGGGGACTTTTGTTATACTCGATCAGGGAACTTTGTTATACTCGACAAGGGGCCTTTGTTATACTTGATCACCGGACTTTGTTATACTCGATAAGGGGACTTTGTTTTACTCGTCCAGGGAGCTTTGTTATACTCGACCAGGGGACTTTGTTATAATCGATCAGGGGACTTTGTTATGCTCGATATGGGGACTTTGTTATACTGGGCCATGGGACTTGTTTATACTCGATCAGCGGACTTTGTTATACTGGACCATGGGAGTTTTTTATACTCGATCAGGGACTTTGTTATACTCGACCAGGGGCCTTTGTTATACTCGATCACCAGACTTTGTTATACTCGATAAGGGGACTTTGTTGTACTCGACCAGGGGACTTTGTTATTCGCGATTAGGCGGCTTTGTTATACTCAATCAGGGGACTTTGTTATAGTTGATGAGGCGCCTTTGTTATAGTAAATCAGGAGAATTTGTTATACTCGATTAGGGGCCTTGTTTAGACTCGATCAGGGGCCTTTGTTATAGTCGATCAGGGGACTTTGTTATACTCGAGCAGGGGGCTTCGTTATACTCGATTAGGGGCCTTTGTTATACTCGATGAGGGGGCTTTCTTATGCTCGACCAGGGGACTTTGTTATACTCGATCAGGGAACTTTGTTATACTCGACCAGGGGACTTTTTTAAAATTAATCAGGGGACTTTGTCATACTCGATCAGTGGACTTTCCGATATTTGACGAATGGACTTTCCTATATTTGACCAATGGACTTTGCTATACTCAATGAGGAGCTTTTGTTATACTCGATCAGGGGCCTTTGTTATACTCGATCAGAGGACTTTGTTATATGCGAGCAGGGTACTTTGTTATACTCGATCAGGGGACTTTTTTATACTCGACCAGAGAACTTTGTTATACTAATATGAGGGGACTTTGTTATTCTCGACCAGGGGACTTTGTTTTACTCAACCAGAGGTCTTTGATATCCTCGGTCAGGGACAATGTTATAATCGATCAGGGGACTTTGTTATGCTCGATCTGGGGCTTTGTTATACTGGGCCAGGAGACTTTGCTATACACGATGAGGGGATATGTTATACTCGATCAGGGGACTTTGTTATACTCGATCAGGGACTTTGTTATACTCGATCAGGGGACTGTGTTATACTCGTCCAAGGGGGCTTTGTTATACTCGATCAGGGGACTTTGTTATACTCGATCAGGGGACTTTTGTTATACTCGATCAGGGGACTTTGTTATACTCGACAAGGGGCCTTTTTTATACTCGATCACCGGACTTTGTTATACTCGATAAGGGGACTTTGTTATACTCGTTCAGGGAGCTTTGTTATACTCGACCAGGGGACTTTGTTATAATCGATCAAGGGACTTTGTTATGCTCGATATGGGGACTTTCTTATTTCTTATATTGGGCCATGGGACTTTTTTATACTCGATCAGCGGACTTTGTTATACTGGACCATGGGACTTTTTTATACTCGATCAGGGACTTTGTTATACTCGACCAGGGGCCTTTGTTATACTCGATCACCAGACTTTGTTATACTCGATAAGGGGACTTTGTTGTACTCGACCAGGGGACTTTGTTATTCTCGATTAGGCGGCTTTGTTATACTCAAACAGGGGACTTTGTTATAGTCGATGAGGCGCCTTTGTTATAGTAGATCAGGAGAATTTGTTATACTCGATTAGGGGCCTTGTTTAGACTCGATCAGGGGCCTTTGTTATAGTCGATCAGGGGACTTTGTTATACTCGAGCAGGGGGCTTCGTTATACTCGATCAGGGGACTTTGTTATACTCGATGAGGAGGCTTTCTTATACTCGATCAGGGGACTTTGTTATACTCGACCAGGGGCCTTTGTTATACTCAATTAGAAAACTTTGTTATACGCGATCAGGGGACTTTGTTATACTCCACCAGGGGATATGTTATACTCGATCAAGGGACTTTGTTAAACTCGGTTCAGGGGACTTTGTTATACTCGTCTAGTGGGCTTTGTTATATTAGGATCTGGGGACTTTGTTATACCCGATCAGGGGACTTTGTTATACTCGACCAGAGGACTTTGTTGTAATCGATCAGGGGACTTTGTTATGCTCGATCTGTGGACTTTGTTATACTGAGCCAGGAGACGTTGTTATACTCGATCAGGGGACTTTGTTATACTCGTACAGGGGGCTTTGTTATACTTAGATCAGGGGACTTTGTTATTCTCGACCAGGGGACTTTGTTATACTCGACCAGAGGCCTTTGTTATACTCGGTCCGGGGACTTTGTTATACTCGTCCAGGGGGCTTTGTTATACTCGATCAGGGGACTTTGTTATACTGGGCCAGGAGACTTTGTTATACTCGATCAGGGGATATGTTATACTCGATCATGGTCTTTGTTATATTGTACCAGGGGACTTTGTTATTCTCGATCAGTGGACTTTGTAATACTCGACCAGGGGACTTATTTATACTTGACCACTGGACTTTGTTATACTCGATGAGGGGCCTTTGTTATACTCGGCCAGGGGCCTTTGTTATACTCGATTAGAAAACTTTGTTATAATCGATCAGGGGACTTTGTTATACTCGTCCAGGGAGCTTTGTTATACTAGGATCAGGGGAATTTGTTATTCTCGACCAGGGGACTGTGTTATACTCGACCAGAGGCCTTTGTAATACTCTGTCAGGGGACTTTGTTATACTCGTCCAGGGGGCTTTGTTATACTCGGTCAGGGGGCTTTGTTATTCTCGATTAGGGGACTTTGTCTTACTCGATCAAGGCCCGTTGCTATACTCGACCAGGGGACTTTGTTTTAATCGATCAGGGGACTTTGTTATGCTCGATATGGGGACTTTGTTATACTGGGCCAGGGGACAATTTTAATACTCGGTCAGGGGACTTTATTATACTAGTATCAGGGGACTTTGTTATTCTCGACCAGGGGACTGTGTTATATTCGACCAGAGGCCTTTGTTATCCTCGGTCAGGGACAATGTTATAATCGATCAGGGGACTTTGTTATGCTCGATCTGGGGCTTTGTTATACTGGGCCAGGAGACTTTGCTATACACAATGATGGGATATGTTATACTCGATCAGGGGACTTTGTTATACTCGATCAGGGACTTTGTTATACTCGATCAGGTGACTGTGTTATACTCGTCCAGGGGGCTTTGTTATACTCGATCAGGGGACTTTGTTATACTCGATCAGGGGACTTTTGTTATTCTCGATCAGGGAACTTTGTTATACTCGACAAGGGGCCTTTGTTATACTCGATCACCGGACTTTGTTATACTCGATAAGGGGACTTTGTTATACTCGTCCAGGGAGCTTTCTTATACTCGACCAGGGGACTTTGTTATAATCGATCAGGGGACTTTGTTATGCTCGATATGGGGACTTTGTTATACTGGACCATGGGAGTTATTTATACTCGATCAGGTACTTTGTTATACTCGACCAGGGGCCTTTGTTATACTCGATCACCAGACTTTGTTATACTCGATAAGGGGACTTTGTTGTACTCGACCAGGGGACTTTGTTATTCTCGATTAGGCGGCTTTGTTATACTCAATCAGGGGACTTTGTTATAGTTGATGAGGCGCCTTTGTTATAGTAGATCAGGAGAATTTGTTATACTCGATTAGGGGCCTTGTTTAGACTCGATCAGGGGCCTTTGTTATAGTCGATCAGGGGACTTTGTTATACTCGAGCAGGGGGCTTCGTTATACTCGATTAGGGGCCTTTGTTATACTCGATGAGGGGGCTTTCTTATGCTCGACCAGGGGACTTTGTTATACTCGATCAGGGAACTTTGTTATACTCGACCAGGGGACTTTTTTATAATTAATCAGGGGACTTTGTCATACTCGATCAGTGGACTTTCCGATATTTGACGAATGGACTTTCCTATATTTGACCAATGGACTTTGCTATACTCAATGAGGGGCTTTTGTTATACTCGATGAGGGGCCTTTGTTATACTCGATCAGGGGACTTTGTTATATGCGAGCAGGGTACTTTGTTATACTCGATCAGGGGACTTTTTTATACTCGACCAGAGAACTTTGTTATACTAATATGAGGGGACTTTGTTATTCTCGACCAGGGGACTTTGTTTTACTCGACCAGAGGTCTTTGATATCCTCGGTCAGGGACAATGTTATAATCGATCAGGGGACTTTGTTATGCTCGATCTGGGGCTTTGTTATACTGGGCCAGGAGACTTTGCTATACACGATGAGGGGATATGTTATACTCGATCAGGGGACTTTGTTATATCGATCAGGGACTTTGTTATACTCGATCAGGGGACTGTGTTATACTCGTCCAAGGGGGCTTTGTTATACTCGATCAGGGGACTTTGTTATACTCGATCAGGGGACTTTTGTTATACTCGACAAGGGGGCTTTTTTATACTCGATCACCGGACTTTGTTATACTCGATAAGGAGACTTTGTTATACTCGTTCAGGGAGCTTTGTTATACTCGACCAGGGGACTTTGTTATAATCGATCAGGGGACTTTGTTATGCTCGATATGGGGACTTTCTTATACTGGGCCATGGGACTTTTTTATACTCGATCAGCGGACTTTGTTATACTGGACCATGGGACTTTTTTATACTCGATCAGGGACTTTGTTATACTCTACCAGGGGCCTTTGTTATACTCGATCACCAGACTTTGTTATACTCGATAAGGGGACTTTGTTGTACTCGACCAGGGGACTTTGTTATTCTCGATTAGGCGGCTTTGTTATACTCAATCAGGGGACTTTGTTATAGTCGATGAGGCGCCTTTGTTATAGTAGATCAGGAGAATTTGTTATACTCGATTAGGGGCCTTGTTTAGACTCGATCAGGGGCCTTTGTTATAGTCGATCAGGGGACTTTGTTATACTCGAGCAGGGGGCTTCGTTATACTCGATCAGGGGACTTTGTTATACTCGATGAGGAGGCTTTCTTATACTCGATCAGGGGACTTTGTTATACTCGACCAGGGGCCTGTTGCCTCAGGTGAAAACTTTGTTATACTCGATCAGGGGACTTTGTTATACTCCACCAGGGGATATGTTATACTCGATCAGGGGACTTTGTTAAACTCGGTTCAGGGGACTTTGTTATACTCGTCTAGTGGGCTTTGTTATATTAGGATCTGGGGACTTTGTTATACCCGATCAGGGGACTTTGTTATACTCGACCAGAGGACTTTGTTGTAATCGATCAGGGGACTTTGTTATGCTCGATCTGTGGACTTTGTTATACTGAGCCAGGAGACGTTGTTATACTCGATCAGGGGACTTTGTTATACTCGTCCATGGGGCTTTGTTATACTTAGATCAGGTGACTTTGTTATTCTCGACCAGGGGACTTTGTTATACTCGACCAGAGGCCTTTGTTATACTCGGTCCGGGGACTTTGTTATACTCGTCCAGGGGGCTTTGTTATACTCGATCAGGGGACTTTGTTATACTGGGCCAGGAGACTTTGTTATACTCGATCAGGGGATATGTTATACTCGATCATGGTCTTTGTTATATTGTACCAGGGGACTTTGTTATTCTCGATCAGGGGACTTTTTAATACTCGACCAGGGGACTTATTTATACTTGACCACTGGACTTTGTTATACTCGATGAGGGGCCTTTCTTATACTCGGCCAGGGGCCTTTGTTATACTCGATTAGAAAACTTTGTTATACTCGACCAGGCGACTTTGTTATACTCCACCAGGGACTTTGTTATACTCGATCAGGGGACTTTGTTATCCTCCGTTCAGGGGATTTTGTTATACTCGTCTAGTGGGCTTTGTTATATTAGGATCTGGGGACTTTGTAATACTCGATCAGGGGACTTTGTTAAACTCGGTTCAGGGGACTTTGTTATACTCGTCTAGTGGGCTTTCTTGAATTAGGATCTGGGGACTTTGTTATACTCGATCAGGGGACTTTGTTATACTCGACCAGGGGACTTTGTTGTAATCGATCAGGGGACTTTTTTATGCTCGATCTGGGGACTTTGTCATACTGAGCCAGGAGACGTTGTTATAATCGATCATGGGATATGTTATACTCGATCAGGGGGCTTTGTTATACTTAGATCAGGGGACTTTGTTATTCTCGACCAGGGGACTTTGTTATACTCGACCAGAGGCCTTTGTTATACTCGGCCCGGGGACTTTTTTATATTGGACCAGGAGACTTTGTTATTCTCGATCAGGGGACTTTGTAATACTCGACCAGGGGACTTATTTATACTTGACCAATGGACTTTGTTATACTAGGGTGTGTCATACGGAGGCGATTTTTTTTTTTTGAGTTTGAAAAATCGGCCCATGGTATTAATGATGTAGTTCTATGTGCAGAATCATGTGATATCTTCAGATTTGAAAAGTTTGCATTTTTGCTAGGTAAATTTTAACTTGAAATCTTATGAAAATTCAGTATTCCCACCCTTTTACCAACACCACTAAATAGCTTATTTAAAGTAAAGTAAATGTATCAGGTTAATTTATTAGGATGAAAATGATCCAGAATAGTGAAACGAATGATCTTAACACATTTATTAAATTTAATATTCCTTTAGAAAACAAAATCATCAAATACAAAAACCGGTTTTACTACTACGACCCGGTGTTGCTGCACACCATAGAGAACATGTCTTTCTTGCTTCTGTTTCTACTCATCACCTCCCTGCTGACCACCTGAGCTCAGATGTAGCCTTCCCTCCTCTCCTGGCTGTACACGTGACTGCTGGCCTCACTCACTTGCTGTACTGGCGCTCTACTCTCTGGGTGTCTTGAGGGTAGGCAGGGACACGCTTATGGGGTTGTCCAGAGCTCTGACTTGAGTCATTGGTGAGGCTGCAGGTAAGAGGGGTTCACTGCCACCAGCCTGGATGTTATCCAGATCCTGTATAGAGATCAGTGAGGGGTCTTGGCACCTAGATTGATTTCCAGGGTCTTCCTGACCTGAAGGAATCGTCACCAACTGATTCTCGTCATGTGAATCCTCTCATAAGTCTCATATCCAAGATCTTTTGACTGCCGCACTCTTCTCTCCTCCTCATCATACTGCAGAGCATTGTCTGCCAGAACTGCCTCAGGATAGGCATGGGAAGATCTCCTCACAGTCTGCTCCACAATCTGAACAACCTTCCTTAGCTGACTCCTCAGGAGCTCAAGCTGGAAAGGGAACATACCTCGGACAGGTGTTGGCTTGACAGCAGTGTTGTTGAACCAATTTGGCAAGTAGACACTCACGATGAATTGGACAATAAGTCTCAGGTTGTGAAGCTGGTTCCCTTTCAGCTTATGATGAGCGACCCAAATTCTGCAGAACCTGAGAGCCGTTGTGAACCACCTAGAATGTGAGACTGGACCTATCTGTAGGTAAGCAAGTCTATCAGGCATGACCCCAGTTTTGATGGTACTCCAAATCATGTAACTATAGTACTGGTCAGTACTCAGGTCGTCAATGACAGTATGTGCAAGCTTAACGAGTGGAGGGCCAACTGTGATTTTTTCAAAGCTCGGATTTATTTCTAACTCAGTGGCAGAGTCCAGCATCTTGCCAAGAAGACCAGAACATCTGTTGTTTGAAAGAGTCTTGCCATCCAGCTCCTGGATCAGATGTCTGAGTGGCAACTCGTTGGTGTGGAGGTCACAAACAATCCAGACCAGCTTCCTCCCAATCTTCCGCTCTATCCACTGTATGACCCCCCCTTGCCACCCTGTGTTCGTGTTGGTGCTGTCCCCTCCAATGGCCTGCAGGGTCTGGTCTACGTTCCTCTCTCTGAGCCAGTTCACAATGTTATCTGCCACTATCTCAGCTGGTTTCCTGATGTCATCTTTCCCTGGAGTGAAATGCCACAAATACTTCCCTCCTGGTTCACTGCAGCAGAAGTAGTGTTCCTCCTTCACCATGGCAGGGAACAACTTGTCAGAATCTCCAACTTTCATGAACACTTTAGTGTCATCCCTTCTCCCATCAAAGAACAAACAATTGATTCCATTTTCTCTTATCCCCTTATCAAACTCCTCTTCTAGGTTACTGACAAGTTTCTCCTGAGCTCTCCTTACTTTGTTATGATCTATCACCAGGTGAACATCATCAGGTGTTATCAAAACACCGTCAATCCAGGCAGCTGTTGCTATCTCTGCAGTTTCTCTGAGACCAGTGTGGTGTCGCATGCTGGCCAGAGCTATGCTCGGGATATCTTTCCTATTTCGAATGTTATGCCTGGAAGGTTTGGGATCATTATTTTCTGGGTTAGGGACAAAGTCACCATTCTCCTGGTCAGCACTCGGATCAGCCATGGGGAAGTCATTAAACTCTGAATCAGCTTGGCTCCAATCATCGGCCTTTTTTACCTCACCCTGGGCCTTCTCAAGTCTCTTTTCCTCGGCAACTCTTCTCCTCTTCTGCCTCTCTGTGGCAGCCTCCTGTCTCTTGGACTCCGGAATATCTTGGCTAGAAATCATTAGAGCCCCTATACTGCCAGTCTTCTCTCTCTGTGCTTTGACAAATGCCAGTTCGATCACAGGAATCTTCAGTTCACGCTTGCAAATACAGGAGATGTGGGCCTCGGATTTACAGTCACGATCGCATCCAAACTCAGGACAGAAAACAATTGGGCACTCGCAAGTAATTATGTCAAATAACTGGTCCAGTTGCTTGGCAAAGTTGTCCTTAACTGCAAGTTTTCCTCTCCCAAGAGAGATATCTCTTGTCTTTTCCCAACTGGCTAGCAGTCTCTCACTAATCTTCTTCTGACTTGTTATGACTGGAGGCTTGAACTGAGCGTTAGCCAGAGTGTACTGTGCCAAGACAGCTTTGGTCATGTCACTGGCAATGTCTTTGTTTGTGTAAGTTCTTTGATTCTTTTCACTGATTTGCCTGATTAAAACACCGTATCTCAAAGCATCTCTCAATGTAGGCAACTCCGACTTCAGGAGCTCTCTCCCAGACCCAAGATAGTGACTGAGATGGCTGGATTTTTGGTTCCTCGTCCTAACACAAGCAGCCATCGCAAATATTATCAACTTATAAATGCATCAGAATCTAAAACAGAAAAAAAAATATTGTTAGTTGGATTTGTGCAGGAAATGAAGTCAGAAAGCAATGTTCACTATTTAATTGTAATGCACTAATGCAGCTGTACGTTAGATTTTCGATAAATTTCACGCTAAAATTTACCTAGCAAAAGGTTGCAAAATATTGAAACTGAAATTGTTTTCTGTTTATATATACTAAAATCTACCAAAAAAGTGATGGGCCATTAGTTTTAGCTGATCTTCCCTCCTATGACACACCCTATTGTTATACTCGATGAGGGGCTTTTGTTATACTCGACAAGGGGCCTTTGTTATACTCGATTAGAAAACTTTGTTACACTCGACCAGGGGACTTTGTTATACTCCACCAGGGACTTTGTTATACTCGATCAGGGGACTTTGTTATACTCGGATCAGGGGACTTTTTTATACTCGTCTAGTGGGCTTTGTTATATTAGGATCTGGGGGACTTTCTTATACTCGATCAGGGGACTTTGTTATACTCGAACAGGGGACTTTGTTGTAATCGATCAGGGGACTTTGTTATGCTCGATCTGGGGTCTTTGTTATACTGAGCCTGTAGACGTTGTTATACTCGATCAGGGGATAT
>NW_024751025.1:0-20482 GCF_018991925.1 Homarus americanus
TTTCGCTTCGTCGTGACGTGCCTTCCTCCCTCATAAGCTTCATCAGAGCAATTACCCTATGACGAGGCTAAGGGTCGAGGGGTGTGGCTGTGAGATGCTGGGAGAGGTGGTGGGGCGTCAGCACTGACTGGTCATCCATCTCGTACAGCTGTCATCCGCCTGACTCATCTGGGCGCTACAGAGACACCCCCCAAGGAGGCCCAGGCATAATTACTTATCTGTATATTGTATCCCCTAACTGCGTTGACCGGTCAGCCCGTCGTATCAACCAGATATGTATGGTCAAACAAAATTAATTGAATACACAGATAAGTAACTTATATATATATATTTATATGTATATATATATATATATATATATATATATACATGTATATATATATAGTTATATGTATATATATATATATATATATATATATATATATATATATATATATATATATATATATATATATATATATATATATATATATATATATATATATATATATATATATATATATATATATTGTTACGAGTTGGGGATTTAGAATATATTTAAAAGTCTACCCGGATCCCAACAGGCAATAACAGGCAATAACAATAAAAAAAACAAAGACAATCGGACTATAAAAGGGTTGACAAAGGATGCGATTTTTTGTTGTGTATAATAAAGTACCATAAATTCCTTAACAAAATATTCAGCTTTCTATAATTTACCCTTAACCATACTTAACCTAAACATAAGCAACATTGGCTTAACGGTATATACATATTTACACAACATACAACAATCTGAAGCAAGGTGGAGGTGGGGAGGCAATATAAGATAAGAAATACTTAAGTGCGGAGTTGAGATGGCTGACGAGTAAGGCTGAGTATTGAAGACGATGGTAGGTAGTCACTGTGCCGTAGGTTTCCAGGATAGGTGATCCTTGTGTGGTCACTTCCCAGAGTGAACTGAACTCTCCCCGATCTGGAGCTGATGAGGAAGACTTGGAGGAGGTGACGCAACAACCAGGATATGGAGAAGGGAAACCCCGCAGTGGTAACTAGGACTAGTCATACTCGGGTTTCGTCCCTAGATGGCGTTGCTCGTGGTTCTGGGTAGGTAGATCATGACAATAGATGGCGTGGTTCGTAACAATATGTATACTGTATATATATATATATATATATATATATATATATATATATATATATATATATATATATATATATGGCACAGGCGGAAGGCACGACCGCAGTCGGTGTGTGTCTGGCGCGGTGAGTTGGTGTGTGTAGGCAGGGGTAGCGAGGGAGTCGGTGGGGGTGAGCAGTGGGGGTAAGTTACCCTAGAGGCAGGAACAGATGCACTGACACACCACTCCTCACAAATGCCCTCCTATATCAGCCTTCCGCCTTAGGGAATCCTTCAAAACAAGAACACACACTTTAACACTACACACACACACGAGGCAATTTAAAGACACTTCCACAGGAAATTATGTCACTGAACACTGCTCAAATCTCGTTGGTCATTCAAACGAATTTTTGTGGGAGACAATGGCATCGGATGATGGTGTTGATGGAGAAGGTCTACCCATCTTGATTTTACACTAAGGCAATTTATTTCCACTTCCTTAATCGATCACTTGATACTCACACTGCCAAGATGTTCGGGTAATTCTTGGTTCTAACTACAGGAGCGAACATAAACACCTGTAGAGTTCTGTAGGTTCTATTCAACGGAAATATACAAGGGTGCGCTTACAAGCACAGGTAGTCCCTACACTCCTATAGCGGGTCAACTGACCTCACTCTAACCTCTCAGGCGACATGTGGTAAGTGATATACTAGCAGCTTCCAGATGTCGCCACCAGGCACATTTATCTAAGCTTGTGGTAACATGAGACAGGGGCATTGCCACACGCTACTGACTAGAGAAATAATGTGTATATATAGAGTTCATACATGGTATACATACAACATACATAATATACCTACAGATATGCCACTCGGACTGGCAGATGACACTCACTCCCTTGACAAGTTTTTCCAACAATAAAGACAGTTGAAGCTTTTACATCACACATAAGGAATCTTGAATGTTTCATCTGTAATGAGACATATCTACTTTGCCTTAACATATACAACTACAGTTGCAATTTCAAATTCTGTGTCGTTATAGTAAGGAATTTCGATGTTGGCGGGTGCACTCCAAGATTGAAAGAAAACCCAATGACTCAGGCGTCCAGAAGTGATGAGAAACGGATGCCATAGATGGGGGACTCAATAAAGAAGGCATAGCTACATGTTTTGTGGGTTATTGAGCATAATATGAATCGTCTGATTTTACGTTAACTAACATGCACAACCGTGGTCATTGCAACACAGTGTGAACAGATATTTTTTTTTAGCTACTGTACACCGTGCCTGCACTAAATGTCGAAGAGCGAGGGTCTCTTGTTTCCCACACACACAATCCTGAAATGAGCCCCAACTCATAATGTTTCCAAATGAATACTAGCAGAAGAGATGTTAAGCAGATAAACGTAACCATGCCTTTAAAAGAATTAATCTAATACCACATGTGTCAGTAATATTACACTGAACATTATCATTTTAAAGATAAAGCAAATTCATATTAATTCTTCTCCTTTAGTTGACAATCTTTCTTCGTTTTCTCTTCGCCGGCATGTTGCTTCACTCTCTCTCTTTTACAGGTACTTTAACGGGCATTGTTCAGTGGACCTGACATCCTGTGTACCGCCGGCAAGTCCTTGGGCTCAGAACACCGCGTCTTGCCCGCGGTGCCCACAGTTTCTCTGTGGATATCGGTCACACTAGAATAACCCGTTATAGTACATCCTTCTTTCCTCAGGCAGCCGAACTGTGGGATGCTCTGCCTTCTTCTTTTTATTTCCATACTATACAATCTGTCTCACTTTTAAAAGCTGGTTTTCCGGCACCTTTTGCGGTGTAGATTAATATCACATTTTCTCTTTCTATTTTAAATTTTTTCTTCTTATTTTTTTCGCCCCCCATAGGCCCTGCTAGTCAAGCTGACCTGTGCCCGGGTGGGCTAATCCCCGTAAAAAAAACAAGAAAATAAAAAACAGATTACTTACAGAATGAGACCATTCGGGTAGGTCTAGGTAAAGTGACTACCCGAAAACTTAAGGCAGCCGCCAGTTGCAGTACCACTGTGAAGTTCAACACACGTCTCATGAATTAAATAATATATTAATTATCAACTTCCTGCTGTCTCATATCTTCTTAATAGCTTTTTTATTATCGGGTTGTTTAAGAAGATTATCATAACCCCATTTTCAACTGTGTTGGCGACATGTGGACATAAGTCTGATACCTGATGTACCATTGGGCAGAATACAGTGTAAGAGTAACACCAAGTTCACCGTCACCAACACCTTAGGCGACCAAATCCTTATCGTCAGGAAGAAGTCATCATCCTTATCCAACAATGTCTACGAGGTCAGTCTCTCACCCTGACTTGTTCCAAATCTTCCAGGTCAATCTCTCATCCTCGCTTGTTCCTAGTCTACCAGGTCAATCTCTCATCCTTACTTGTTCTCAGTCTACCAGGTCAGCTCTCACCCTCACTTGTTCCCAGTGTACCAGGTCAATCTCTTATCCTCACTTGTTCCCAGTCTACCACGTCAATCTCTCACCCTTGTCATGGTCACGTTGACTGCTGATCTATTTAACTAATGATTCTTATTAAACTACACGACCGCAAAACATGAGTGAGTTAGCTTAATTCTGAGAAGACGTGTTTTTCCCCATAGACGCTGCACTTGTTCCTCCCAGAGTCCAGCCTTTGTGAAGACAGTTATCAATGCAAGTGTTTATTCCACTTTCTCTCCGAAGCTCAATCTTGAATTAGTCTGTGTATATCAACTCAAGTAATTCGCCAAACCTATGTCAACTGAGGGTCATCTTTGAATGAGTAACAAGCTAGTTTGTTTGTGATTATTGTCATTGTGTGAGTAGCGATCACTGGCATCCAGGATATATATCCAGCTGCATCAGGCAGGGCGAGCGTTCCCTGACGCTTTCCAACGTTTCTCCAGGTATATTTATGTGTAACCATTCAGTTAATTCAGTCAATTGTAGTGAATATCAGTGTCATCAGTGTTCATGCTTTAACAGTTGAATTGTCATTCATCCAGTGTGCAGTAATATAACGTAATACGTCTGTCGTCTAGACAAGAGATTTGTTTGTGTGTTGTCATGCTTCCCAGTCCGTTCCTGACGCTTTCCAACGTTTCTCCAGATCCCATTGTGATTCTTCCATCACTCAACAACTGCCCCGGATGTAGTAGATACCCAGCAGGGATCATATATGAAACGATGACACCGATGCGGCCTGATTAATGTGCTCCACTGCCCTGTTGGGCCAGACCCCAGACTCGCCATGTGTCTGGCTACCACACACATAACAACAGTGAATCTCACAGTGTTCTAAATTCCTGGACGCACCCTGAAGTATATGTCCACAGAGAGTGTTGTAACATGTTGGGGATAATTAGTTGGAAATAATTATCCCATGTTGAGTAGTGTGACCCAGGTATCTGCTGATTTCATTATTAACGTGTATATTGAGTAGGTCTTGTAACTGTACTGAGAAGTACCACTGATGTTGAGTATAGTAATCTACAATGAGTGCTATGCACTATGTATTGTGAGTAGGGCCAAGGAACTGGTCCTACATGCCATGTAATGTAACACCAGTAAGATTGTGTGCAGTAAGAGTGTGTAAGATCTGAGTAATTACTGTTGAGTAAAGAAATAAGAAAATAAGTAAATGAGAAAAATAAGTAAAGAAGAAAGTACTGAGTCTGCACAAGCCTAGGAGTTGAGCCTGGTAGTTATATATGATTAATAATATGTCTTTTTCCCTTTGATTTCATATTAATAAATTTGTTTTTAGAGTACTTTAGGTGTATCTATTTCTCCCACAGTATTTTACCTTTATTTCCGTCCAAGTGACTTGATACCAGAATTACCATACCCATGTGCCTAGACCCTCGACCATGCTACCAAAAGAATAGGTGATAGAACCGAGTAAAAGTAAGAACTAAGATAAGAGAAGTAAGTAAGATGAGGATGGTGTAGGTGTTGGAAAAAACACACTCGCCCTCACACCCTCACTAACCCCAGTCTACCAGGTCAATCTCTCACCCTTACTTGTTCCCTCTTTCTAAATTGCAAGGTCTCCTCACCTTAACTTTTTCCCAGTCTACCGTGGTCAACTCTCACCCTCACTTTTCCCAGTCTACCAGGTCAATCTCACCTCACTTGTTCCCGGTCTACCAGGTCAATCTCTCGCCTTAACTGTTCCCCAGTCTATCAGGTCAGCTCACCTTCACTTGTTCCCAGTCTGTTAGCGTCAATCTCTCAATCTTCTCCTTTTTCCAGTCTACCAGGTCAATCTCTCATTGTGAGTCTACCAGGTCAATCTCTCACCTTAACTTGTTCCCAGTCTACCAGGTTAGTTTCTCACCCTCACTTGTTTCCAGTCTACAAGGTCTATCTCTCACCCTCACTTGTTACTAGTCTACCAAGTTGTTTATCTCACCTTAACTTGTTCCTAGTCTTCCAGGTCAGCTCTCACCCTCACTTGTTCCCAGTCTACCAGGTCAATCTCTCTCACATCTACTCTGTCCCTGTCTAGCAGGTCACCTCACACCGACTTGTTCCCAGTCTACCTGGTCAATATCTCACACTCACTTGTTCCTAGTCTTCCAGGTCAATCTCTCACACTCACTTGTCCCCAGTCTACCAGGTCAATCTCTCTCACCTCACTTGTTCCTAGTCTACCAGGTCAATCTCTCACACTCATCTGTTCCCAGTCCGCCAGGTCAGTCTCTCACTGTCACATGTCGGCCCATATCTAGGATTACATTAGGTTCTGCCCGAGAACGACCAATATCAATTAGGGTGGTTCACGGCCTGTATGCTTATTTAAATTCTCTAAAGTTTTGATTTACGATGTTTCTTTATATCAGTGATATTTAGTTTTGGGTGTTCGAACATTATGTAAGAGCCATATTTTGCCTTTATAGGGTATGAGGTGTAAAACTTTCGATGTATTGTATTACGATTAGTTGGCAACGAGCCATATTTGTGTGGTGGTGGTGATGGTCACGGCAGAGCAGCTTGGGCCACCGACTGAACCGACATTACGAGAAACCAGAACCCAGGCTCAGAGCACATTGACGCCAACGTGGCGTACAAGATAGCCACCGAGTTGTGCGTGAAGTAATTGGAGATATTTGGACATGAAAGCTTACTCTGTGAATGTAAATAGTGTAATATTTGTAATTTTTACACGGCAAGTTTCCATGAGTTTCCTTCCCTCTCAGTCTGAAAGTCCTGTGACAACTTTCAATGGTGCCCAGACCTCGGATACAGACTGAGTGAAGGCATTGGAAGTGCAAGGTGAGGACTGAGTAACAGTAGAGAAGGAGACTATTGGAGGGAACATAAGGAGTGGTGTGTTTTAAATCGACTAACAATGGATCTCGGAGAACTGATTCAAACTGGTCGAGACTTGGGGAAGCAGAAATTAAAGAGAAGGAAGCAGTGAAAAGGAGAGAGAACGAAAACATGAACTTGAAGTGCTTCAGCTTCGTCAGGACATCGCCGAACTCAGGCCAACTCTCTCACAATATTCAAAGCCAAAGCTGCTTCAAGTTTGAGGAACAAGTTGACGACATTGATGCATATATTGACAGGTATGAAAGGTGGCGCACATAATAGTGAGTGCCGATAGATCAGTGGGCAGTTAATTTAAGCTCTCTCATTACCGAAGCTCTTCAAGCTTATGTTGCCTTGTCGCCAACTGAAGCAGTGGATTATGAATCGTTGAAGAAGTATATCTAAGTATGATTCATGCTCACAGAATAAGGATATCGTTCTAGGTTTCGTGACTCGGTACTGACAAAGGAGAAAGTGTTAGTTAGTGTACGTTTCGCATGATTCGGTTTCTAGAACGGTGGATAGACTTATCGGGAATCGAAAAGTCTTTTAAAGGACTTGAAGACTTGATTCTCCATGAACAGTTGTAGAGACGGTGTCATTTAGAGTTGCGACTGTTTTTGAAAGAGAGAAAACCAACAACACTCAAAGCCATGCGGGAACAAACTGAGACCTACTTAGAAGCGCACGGTGGTCCTATGTGGAAGACTTATCAGCCTAGACAAAAAAAGGAGGGAAGAACACCTTACCCAACTACAACTGAAGCAAATCCAGATAAGAAGCCATCGTCAGCTTTTCCGACACTACGCGAAAAGGTTTGTTTCCTGCGTCGGCAAGAAGGGTCTTGTAGCAAGGGACTGCAGGGCGTGTAGTTACGCGAGGACCTCGTCAGGATCGTCAGGAGTAACAAGATACAAGGTCGAGCCAAGGAAGAAAGAGCGGCGGCTTGGCTGATACAGTCACCCTGATCAGACTGTGAATCTGCCATCTGGTGAGGTGATATACCTGATTATTAGTGTGGGATCGATGAAAAACAACTGGAGATCACTCGGGGGGTATTTCAACGCCCATGAAGTGGAGGTACTCCGCGACACCGGCTGTACGGGTGTGGTGGTCAAGCGGCGCTATGTTCAAGATCATCAGTTGACAGGAGGCAAAAAGAGCTGTGTACTATTAGATAAAACAGTCGGAGTTTAACCAGTAGCACAAGTTTATATTGACACGCCTTATTTTTCTGGTACTGTGGAAGCATGTGTATGAATGATGCCGTATGTGACTTAAAAATTGGGAACATTCCTGGAACTCTACCTGGACCTGTGAAGGCTGCTGAGGCCTCGCCACCATTATTGGTAAACATTGGTTCAACACGGTTTGAGGATATTTCTCCCACTTCGTCACCAGCAGTGACAGAGAAAGTGCTTACCAGTCCTTGTATAATGCCGGCCACATCGTCGTCATTTCGTGAGAAGAATGCAAGTCCTGAACCCGGAGACATCTCTGCCTCATGGTCATATTTTGGTGTGAGTATCGTACATCGCCGGGTGGTTCCATCTACGGAGGCGGTACCAATAGCGAGTGTGGAACAGTCTGTTTCCGCATTGTTTGGAGTGGATGAGACAAATGCTTCCAGTCGAGGAACAGCTCCCGCACACTTATCGAGACACGCGGCCCACGGCCTGGACTCGCTGAATAGAAACCAGTCTACAACCGACGTAGAAGAAGAGAGGGCTTCGGCGTCTCTGCTTGTCACCGGAGCAGTTCAGATAAGGGCACAAATAAAGCGAAACAGGAAAGACTTTAAGCCATTATGTGTTAGTAAAGTAAAAATTGAGGTTAGCAACGATTCTGCCGTTACAATAGAAGAACAGAAGAGGGATGAATCCCTACAAAGATTAATTAGTATTTCTGTAAATGGGAAAATAAGGCTAGTGAAACTTAAGGGATTGTGGTACAGACTTCAGGCTCGCAAATACAGGGAGGAATTTGAGCAACCCTTTATTACCTAAGGACAGACGCACTATGTACTAACTTTGGCCCACAAAGCTCTGTTGGGTGGTCATTTAGGGATGAAAAAAGACTGTGGATGGAGTTCTGAGTTTATTTTACTGGCCAGGAGTTTATAGAGATATTAAAAGATGGTGCCGTAGTTGTAATAGGTGTCAGAGGACAATACCTAAGGGAAGGGGTACCTAAGGTACCCCGAGGGAAAATGCCATTAATGCCTATTCCTTTTCAGAAAGTTGCAGTAGATCTGGTCGGCCCAAACAGTCCACCCTTTTCCCAGGGGAATAGGGATTGATTCGGAAAGGGTTGCAGAGACATTGCTAGGTATATCTAGTCGAGTTGGGTTCCCAAGAAATTCTTGATGGTAGGGGTTCACAATTCATCTCAAATTTAATGCAAGAGATATGTGGACTCCTAAGTATTAAGCAGTCATTTACCACGCCCTACCACCCTATGTCCAATGGCTTATGTGGAAAGTTTGAAGACACTTTTAAGTCAATGTTGAAGAAGACTTGTCAAGAGCGCCCGTTAGATTGGGACAGATATCTTTCAGCAGTGCCCTTTGCTTAAAGAGAGGTACCCCAGGCGAGTACAGGATTTTCACCGTTTGAACTACTCTACGGTCGCCTGCGTCTATTGAGAGAGGTCTGGTCTGGAGTTGGTGAGGATCCACAGGTACACAACACCTATCAGTATGTCATGGAATTGAGAAACCTGTAAATTAGCTCACACAAGTTTAAAATCATCAGGCGAGAGGTATAAACATTATTATGACAAGAAATCCCGAAATAGAAAGTTTGATGTGGAGATAAAGTTTTCATTTTGTTACCCACAAGTTCTAATAAGTTGCTTTTCAGTTGGAAGGGTCCATATACAGTTTGAGAGAAAGTAGGGTATCTTGATTATCGGATCATGTCGAATGATGTCAGATTTAAAGTCTTCCATGCTAACTTATTAAAGAAGTAGGAGTCCAGACCCAGTGAAGTTGTAGCCGCTGCCTCCGTAATACCTAGTACTATAATGGAGGAAGATAATTTGCTTGATTTACCTGAGGTGAGAGGAAGAGAGTCGCACAAAGATGTCATTATATCCAGGGTTGTCACTTGAGAGGAAGGTTAATCTACGAGAGTTAGGTGAGGAGTTTTCTGATATTTTAACAAATAAGCCGGGTTGTACAGATATGATAAAGCACAAGATAAAATTGACAATAGAAAGCCCAATGAGAGAGAAGGTGCATCCATTGCCCTTTTCAACTCAAGATGTAGTAGAGAGTGAGGTAGAAGCAATGCTGGAGGAAGAAATTATCGAGCATTCAAACTCAGAGAATTGTTCACCTGTAGTTCTGGTTGGTAAGCCTGATGGCTCATACAGGTTTTGTGTTAATTATAAGAAACTCAACAAGGTGAGCCAATGAACCGATCAGAAGACATTTTGACTAAGCTTCAAAGGAAACGACACTTTTCTAAGATAAACCTGAGTAGATTATTTTGCCAGGTGGAGATGGAGGACGACTCGAAGCCTTTAACAGCTTTTGTCACAAACGAAGGATGTTATAATTTTAACAGAATGCCATTTGGGCTTATTAACTCACCAGTCAGCTTTAATAGACTTATAAGGAAACTTGTACATGGGGTAAGGGATGTTAATTACTACATGGATGATGTACTAGCACATTCAGTAACATGGAACGATCACCTTGAAATGTTACGTGTCATTTTACACGCATAAGAGAAGCAGACTAACTACCAGACCATCTAAATGTTTGTTGGGATTGGAGACCACAGATTTTTTAGGTTATACTATAAGCCCAGGTATAATCACTCCTCAGGATAACATAGTGGAGAAAATCATAAAGGCTTCTCACAGGTAACAGCCTCCCTCACTAATCTCCTGAAGAAGGGTAGTCCGAATAAACTGCGGTGGGGTCCAGTACATGAGAGAGCCTTTGCTGAACTTAAACATTGTATTACCTCTTCCACAATCCTAAGGACCCCTGACTTCAGCAAAGATTTGCAGGTGCAGACAGATGCCTCAGACAGAGCCATAGGAGCCGCTTTACTGCAGCAGTATGAAGATGGCTTATTTCCTATTGCTTATGCAAGCAGAAAGTTACAGCCTCGTGAGGTAAATTTTTCTGTAATTGAAAAGGAGTGCCTAGCTATTGTGTTTGCTATTCAAAAATTTGATAGGTATTTGTATGGTAAGAAGTTTCTCCTAAGTAGGATCACTCGGCCTCACAGTATTTACAGATAAAGAAGCCAGAGAATGTTAGATTGCTCAGATGGGCTTTGCTTCTACAAAATTATACTTTCACAATTAAGGCCATTGCAGATAAAGAAAATGTATTGTCAGGTTTTTTAAGCCACGTGTGATTGATGCGTAACTTCACTGTGAGTGAATCCTTGGGGGTGCGTCGCCTGTCGGCCCACACCGTTTCTAGGCTTGGCTAATTAGGTGATGCCCGAGAACTACCTATGTCAATGAGGGTGGTTCACGGGCTGTATTCTTATATAAATTCTCTAATGTTTAGAATTACAATATTTCTTTATATCAGTGTTATTTAATTTTGGTTGTTAAAACACTATGTAAGAGCCATATTTTGTTTTATAGGGTATGAGGTGTAAAACTTTTGATGTATTGTATTAGGGTTAGTTGGCAACCGATCCATATTTGTGAAGTAATTGACGATATTTGGACCGACTGAACCGGACAGCACTGAGAACCAGGAACTCCAGGCCGTATACACACGCCGGCGTGGGGTACAAGATAGCCGCCGAGTTGTGCGTGAAGTAATTGGAGATTTTTGGACATGAAAACTTGCTCTGTGAATGTAAATAGTGCAATATAAGTCATTGTTACACGAAGAGTTTCCATAAGCCCTTCCTCTCGGTCTGAAAGTCCTGTGGCAACTTACACTCACACTCACTTGTTCCTAGTCTACCAGGTCAGTGTCTCACACTCACTTGTTTCCAGTCTACTTGGTCAATCTCTCATCTTCTTGACACACCATCATGTGCTGCATTTCTAACTGGTGTTCTTTTTACATAAAACAGTTGGAGTACAGAATTACTGTACCTGAAGTTAATATGACAGTCGCGTACACGTTAAAATATTATTATGTTGTTATACTGTTACTGAAACTGTGATTTTCGTTAAGCCTCAATAATTTCTAACGGTTAGTCTCTTAATGTTAAAATCTTTTGTTAATCTCTAAAGATCTTCTCAAATGTTAGTCTTTTAATGATAATAACTTATTTTAGGATATAATGTTGGTGTTTTAAAGTTAATATCTTAATGTTAAACTTATAGTCTCTAATGTTGATCAGTGATGTCTGTCTCATACCATCTATATTGTTACTCTGCCTACCAGGATATATTTTTGTGCTATATACTATTATGCTCACTAGGCCCAGTATTTATGTATGCACAGTTGTGGATAAAATTCCCTGGACATTTGGCAATATCTGGCATGTAAGTACCTGAGGATCATTAAGTGATAGGGTTTGCAATTTTATCCCATTTTCTCTCTCTTTTTTTGCAATAGGTAGTGGGGGGTTTTCATTTTGTGGTTGCGACATAGTGTGATGGAAAGCACTGTTATTAGATATAGACCAATCAGATGCCAGATATTACCAAGTGTTCAGGGAATTTTATCTGTAACTTCAAAGCATGATGTTACCCTTGTGCCTATTATGACGGGTAGGAAACGTGTAGAATAATGTTATAGGAAAAGGTGTCACAATACTCTCTGATACAAGACCTAACCCCGTGTCTACTTATTATTTATACACTGGCAGGGATTTAACCTCAAGAATACTGTACGTACACTCACAGGACCACATTGTATTTTTGCTGTAGATTACATTTCAATTCAAGGTTTCATCATATGCAGTCCAGCATATATACTGGACAATTTCAAATGCAGAAGATAATTTACTGTGGAACATTTTTTCTCAGTGAACAAAACAACAATGAAAAGTCTCTGTATCTAAATAACAACTTATGAGATGAAAAAGAGGCCACAGACTTCATTGTGGACTAAATTATATTAATACTAAACATGGGCATCACCCAATCTCTAAGAGAGAGATATGTTTGTGGTGATGCGAAAACTGGTGACAGGTAACAACTCCCTGACGACCATTTGTAGGGTTATGAGATATTGGTTCACACTGAGGATGGGATGGAGAAAGGAAACTCACAAAGTGCTCTCTGTATATTATTGTATTGGATGTACAATGCAGCTTGTTGCTGGGTAGGCAGCATGGTTACAATCGCTGAGCAGAGCTGGTTGGTGAGGATGCTCTTGTAGGAGGGCACGCAACTGCGGACGTGCTAAGGTCGCTTTGGTGCGGGAGCGGGAGCCGCTAGGCTGGAGCGGAGGAGGGGGTGTTGCTTCTGCTGGTGGCAGTAGGTGAAAGAGAATTTTCATTATTACGATACGAAGTCTTTAGTTAAGAGGTGAAAGAGGATTATTAGGAGTTGAAGGAAATGTGGTGAAACTGAAATACAGTAGGAGTAGAAAGAATCTGGGCTCAACCAGATCGCTTCATCTTTCTTATTGGTGTTTTGTCTTTGTTCTGCTCCCTTGGGTCGTCAGACCTTTGTATTAATATTGGTTTATTTATATAATGCTGCTTACTATTATTATTTGTTATTGTTGGAGTTAGTGAGCCCGCCCAGGTCCTTGTGTAACTGGGAGGGTAGTCACATTTTTTTTTTTTGAGGTGTTAGTTAAGTGTTAGTTGTGTTAGTCTAAAGGTACACTGTATGGAGAGGCCTGCCAGGTTCTTAGTGGAGCTGGTTGGTCACTCTCATCTTTATTCCTCTAGTAATGTTTTATGTAGAAATGTGTATGTTGAGGCAGGAGGTGGTTCAATTACTTCTTCCTGGCTGATATAGCTGGGAGGGTAATCACATTATTATTATTAATATTATTAATATTTTTTATATTTTTTTATTTATTTTTTATTTTTTTTTTTTGAGTTAGTGAGCCCGCCCAGGTCCTTGTGTAGCTGGGAGGGTAGTCACATTTTTTTTTTTTTTTTTTTTTTTTACTAAGATGTTAGTTCAATGTTAAATGTTAAATGTTAAATGTTAAATATTAGTTATGTTAGTCTAAAGGTACACTGTATGGAGAGGCCTGCCAGGTTCTTGTGGAGCTGGTAGGTCACTCTCATCTTTTATTCTCTCTATTAATGTTTTATATGTATATTGGGGCAGGAGATGGTTCAATTACTTTCTTCCTGGCTGATTTAAACCAACTGTGTTCTTGGAATTCTTCGTTGTCTATATTATTTATCCAGTTTTGATATGTTTCTGTGTTAAGTTCAGTCACTTTTTTCCAAATATTTACAGCTTTGTTGTGTATATCTACATTGATTGCTAAGAGGTTTGCTCTCTTGTGTAGCTGTTCATTATTGATGTGGTCTGTATATTTTATGTTATATATAAATCTGAGGGCTATATTTTGTACTGTTTGTAACCTTTTAATGCACGTTTTACTAAGGGTGTTCAATGGGATGGGTGGGTAGTCCATAATTGATTTAACAAGGGCAATATAAATCTTTCTTTTGTTATTAATGCTAAGGTTCTTAAAGCGTTTTATTTTTGATAATCTTATTCTTGCCTGTCGTTCTTTATCTTTTAAGTATGTTATATATCCTCTTTTTGTTAGTTTTAATCCAAGCATCCTGCCTTCAGTGTCGTATGGGTATAGTTCCTGGTCGACTATTACTGGACTTGTTTTAATCTTGGCTATTGGTATTATCTTGAATTTGTTCTTATTTGTCCTGATTTTCCATTTTTTCTCAAAATCATTTATGTTTTTTATCGCTCTTACCGTGTAGAGTGCCATAAATTGAGTTGATTTTCCTGGGTATGATACTATTTGAGTAATATCATCAGCAAACATTACATATTCGCTAAAGGGGGTAGGTTGAGGTGTGTCTGAAGTATAAATTGTATATAGTGTTGGAGAAAGGCATCCTCCTTGAGGTACTCCACTCTCAAGATTAAACATAGTTCCCAAAAAGTTTCCAATTTGAATTTGTGCTCTCCTATCATCTAAATAGTTACACAATATTCTTAGCAAGTATTCGTTAAGTCCCAGTTTTAATATTTTATATTTCAAGCCTAAATGCCAAACTTTATCAAAAGCCTTAGAAACATCCCTTAAAATTATATTGATCTGGTTACCCTTGCTTTTTTCTATTGCAATTATTTCCGTTATTGTAGCTATTGCAGTTAGGGTATTTCTATTGGGCATAAATCCATGTTGTCTGTTGTTAGTTTTCCCATGTTGTGTTAAAAAGGCTATAAGTCTTGAATTTAATATTTTTTCCAATAGTTTCCCGGTAATTTCTAATAAAGATATTGGCCTGTAGTTTAATATTTCCTTATTGTCCTTACCCTCCTTAGGAATAAATATCATTTTAGCATATTTTAGTTTGTCTGGAAAGTAACCAGTTATTAAGCATGCGTTATAAATGTTTAATAGTGTATTTAAAATGTTTTCAGGTAGATTCATGATCATATTTCGTGTAATACCTGTGAGCCCAGGGGCTTTTTCCTTAAATTTCCTCAGACAGTGCATCATTTCTCCCATGGTTATTATTTGATTATTAGGTAATAAGTTATAGTCTATATATTGCCTTGGGGTGATTCTATGTATTTGTCTTCCCATTTCTTCTTCTATCCTTTCTTCGTGTTCACTATCAAAATCTTCATTTTCCTCATCTGATATTTTAAAAACTTTTACCCATTCCCTTTTGAATGCTGACTCTTGTTCATTTTCCTCGTGCAATTTTGTTCCATTTTGGTCTTTAATGTATGGTGTTTTTTGCTTGTTGTGCCCCATCATCTTGTTAATGGAAGTCCAAAATGTTTTTGTGTCTTTAGTCATGTCAGCCGCCATTATAATATCATTCCATTTTTTATTGTTTGCTTCCTTACATGCGTCTCTTAATTTTATCTGTAGTGCTATCTGTGTCGTATATAGCCATCTGTTACTGCCGTGTCTTTCCATATACCTGTTTATTTCATTGTAATAGGTCTGGATTAATTTAACTTCTTCTGGTAGTCTGTTGTTGGGTAATGTTCTAAAGTGTGAAGTAGGAGTGTGTTTGGTTATAGATGTTTTTATTGCTGAGTGCAGTCTGTCCATTTCTGAGTCTATATCTTCTGTTGTTTTCCCTTGTAGGTTAATCGAGTGGTGATTACTTAAGGCGTCTTTGAAGCTGTCCCAGTCTGTTTTACTCATTTTCAGTCTCTTTTTTATTGGTATCTGTATGGGGCTTGTTGACAGTGTTAGTATAATTGGCAGATGGTCACTGCCTGTAAGAGGTCCCTGTATTATATGGTAATTGAAAAAGGCTTTGTTGTTGGTTAAAATTTTGTCTGGTGTCGATTGTGTATTGTGATTTCTCCAGGTTGGAAAGTTAGGACCCAGATGATTGATTTTCCCTAAATTTATTAATTGATTAAGGGCGTTTCCCACGACGTTATTATTTGTATTGTCAAAAATCCTATGTCTGGCGTTAAAGTCTCCTAAGATGTACATCGGATGACTATTGTTAGCCAATTTTAATAGGTCTTCTATAGGTAAGTAGGGTCGTCTCGGTGGGAGATAAGTAGTAGCAATAATTACGTCTCCTTGAGTTGTATTTATTTTTATTGCTAGAAATTCATCCAGGAAGTCATCAATTTGTTTAAATTTGAAGTTTCTTTTAACCGCTATCGCTACTCCGTCATTTTTCTCGCCCGATTTATTTCTTTGGTTTACATAATAGTTAAAGAGTTTTATGTTGTTGTTTTCTGTCTCACCGTGACTGTTTATTAGTATAATGTCAGGGTCAATTTCTTGATATATATTACTTAGGTTAATTCTCTCGGTCTTCCAGTTTCTTACGTTGTGTTGTATTATTCTTAAAGTTCTTACTGTTTGTCTATTGTCCATTATTTCTTATACTTGGATTGTGACTGTTGAAGTGGAGACCTATCATCCTGTTTCCCGCTTCTGACTCTTCTAAACTCTGACGGGTCTACTATTTTGAAGTCTTTGGTCGTAATCTTTAGTTTGTCCGTAGTAATTAGTGACCAGACATAATCTTCACTTAGGGATTTTTCTTGATATGTCCACTTGTATATCCCTCCTTCACAGTTTTTTACTATTGACCCTCCTGTTGGTCTCGATGTTGGGATTCCATGTTTTGTTGTAGTGATAACTTTTAATCCAATTTCTTCAGCAGATTCAGGTTGTATATTGTGATCAAGAGACTGGTCACAGCGGGGTGAGGTCTTATAAGGCGGGGGTAGGCGAGGGTTGATAGTTGACCCCCGCTCCGTGATGCGGCGCTGGAGGCGTAGGCTGGGGAATTCGAAAAGGGTCGGCTACAGAGCGAAAAACGGCGTTTGTAGGGGAGCAATCCACTACCATACTCCCCTTCCCCTCCGGGCGCGGTGGGAGGCTGTAGGTTGGCAGGGTTGCATGCCACATGTGAGGCAGAATGGGCGGTGCATGCCACATGTGAGACATAACGGCGAGGGCGTGGATGAGCCGGCAGCTAGGGGGGTAGCTCTGTCTAGATACACGAGATCTGTGGGAGAAAAGAGGGAGAAAGAGGGTTGTGGAGGCGATGAATGTTGTGCTTCCCTCGCGGCAGGTACAGAGTCCTCAGATGCGCCTGCAGGGGCTGCATCAGGAAGAAGGTCCATGACAGCAGCAGGGTGCATGACAGCAGCAGAGTCCACGACAGCAGCAGGGTGCAGGACAGTAGCAGGGATTGCCTGAGGGAGAAAAGAGGGGTGTGTGGGTCCACGTCAGGAGCAGGGGCCGCGTCAGGAGGAGCGGCAGTGGGTACTCCTGGGCCGGGGGCGGCATCTGAGGCAGGACGGGTGTGTTGGGGTCGGTAGGACGTGGTGCTTGGGGCAGGAAGAGGAGCGGCTGTCTGCTTAGAGTAGCAGAGCTGCTCTAGGGTGTCTAACCTGCAGTGTAGAGACAGTAGTTGTAGAGCCGATGAGAGCTGCCTCTGCATGGATAAGCCAGTCTTCCATGTTGCTTGAAGACTGGGAGAGTGATCAGTTTCTCCTCCATCCTGTGTGAGTGCATCACTCCGGGGTCACCATTTGTAGGGTTATGAGATATTGGTTCACACTGAGGATGGGATTGAGAAAGGAAACTCACAAAGTGCTCTCTGTATACATATTGTATTGGCTGTACAATGCAGCTTCTTGCTGGGTAGGCAGCATGGTTACAAGCGTTGAGTAGAGAGAGCTGGTTGGTGAGGGACGCCAAGGTCGCCGGCGGGAGCGGGAGCCGCCAGGCTGGAGCGGAGGAGGAGGTGTTGCTTGCTGGTGGCAGTAGGTAGAAAGAGACTGGTCACAGCGGGGTGAGGTCTTATAAGGCGGGGGTAGGCGTGGGTTGATAGTTGACCCTCGCTCCTTCAGGCAGCGCTGGAGGCGTAGGCTGGAGAATTCGAAAAGGGTCGGCTACCCAGCGACAAACGGCGTTTGTAGGGAAGGAATCCACTACACATGTAGGGACTGAGTCAACCAGTTAATATTCCTGGCTCAGTAAGTTCTTAGAGTAAGTGATATAAGGCAAATAACAGCACTGTACTTATAAGGTCTAGGGATGAAGAAGTAGGTAATTACAGTACAGGATATATATGTCAGAGGGAGAAAAAGAAAGACTAGCATCAACAGGGGTGCCGGAAGTTGGGGGACGGAAATGCGGCTTAAGGGGGACGGAAATGCGGCTTACACGTGTCGCAGCTGTGAGATGCAGTTAATAGAGCAGGTCTCCTCTGGGGGGTCGTATGCATACTTTTCTCTCTCAGCACATAAGGACAGTGCTGTCTTTTTTCAGGGGATTTGATTGTAATATTCAGAAATTTTAATGTGATATTTAGAGACGTTAGAACAAAAATGACAGATCTGCCAAACAGGGAAGCATAAGTAGCCAGGCTGGAAGACTCGTGCCTTGTGGCCAGTTAAAACAAAGCCTCCAAGCAACGCCCTCAGTCAGGGGATGGAAGCGTTTTGAAATAGGCCTATAAAAATTTAAATGCTCCTTATCTAATTAATGTAGACGCAATTCACGAAGTTAAGGGACAATTTTAAAACTTAAAGTTATTGTGGATAGTTTCCCAGTTCTAAATATGTTACGTGTGTCCCAAAGAAACTATTAGAAATACACGAAAGATGACGTCATAGGGGGGGTGGGCAGGCGAGCGCCCTGAGGGATGTCGGCATTGACCGGGCCTCAGTAGTTAACCGTCATTGACCCAGACGGACGTCTGTATACGCACTCCGTGAGCAAGCGACCACGTAGCCTCGTCCCTTCCCGCGCGTTTAACCGTGTTGCAAATAAGTCCTTATTCGATCTCAGGCAGTGAGTAGATAGGGCGGAGAAGAATTTAGCAGTAGTTAACAAAGTACTCCTTTTGCAGAGTCACGAGACCCCACATGGTTGGTGGTTGGTGGTTGATGGTTGGTGGTTTGGAAGACTTACCTACCTACTCATGGGGTGGATACCCACCTGGCCGGCGAGCAGACAGGTATCCCTCCCATCCAAACTACCGTGACTGACAGCAGAGCTTGGATGTGGTCGATCTGGTTCATCGAATCTCCTCACCTAGGTTCAAACAACACCACAAGACCCACCCTCACATCTCCTCAGTCAGTCAGTGAAAACTCTTACTAACGGGAAAGTAGAACCCATCCCTCAGCTGGGCAGGGTTCACCTAGTTGTACTCTGAACTGGCCAAACTAGGCGGGCTGGCGGTCGCTCTCTTCCTGTCCATGAAGTACTGGGAGTAAACTGAGTGCAGACTGAGTGAATGAAAGGTCACACGCTGGGACCGGGAGTTCTAGTGGTTACATGAAGACATTCATCTCCCCAGTATTGGGTGTGTAACCGTCCAATGAGCGACTGTGGGATAATGAGACCCTTGCACGTGGCACTCTATTGTTCTTTATTCGGTCAAAACCTGAAGAGTACAAATTACATATGTTACTTATGAGATAATTAATTCAATCATACGTTCCTTCACTAGTAACGACTGCATATAATATATTTAATAATAATAATAATGATAATAATAATAATAATAAAAATTAACGGTTTATTGAAAGAGCATAACAGCCAGAAGGCTGTAAATATACAGTTACATAATTGAGGAATGGGTTTCGATTTACAAATAATATACAAGTAACATAAGTGATACAAATAAGATATATAATAACTAGGTGGGGAAAAGCTCAAACTACAGGGCATTTCAACATAGTGACAGTGCAAAAAGTAAGATTTACTGGGAGTGAATACACTGGTTTATTACAAGTTATTGATAATTTTTACAATGGTTGGGACTGGGCTATTCTTATAGAGATCAGTTCGTGCTCGTATGGGCTGGATGCGGTTGTGGTGTTGAACAGCAATTCTCGGGCTAGGGATCTCAGGTGGTAGTAGGAGCCGGTGTCGAGGATGGTGCAGAAGCTTCTTACCAAATTTGCAGATGAGGTCGTGGTGATGGTCAGTGAGAGTCGAAAGGGTGTGTTGAGCGCTTCTTGATATGTTGAGTAGGAAAAGGAGAGAATAATCTTGCATGCCCTCTTTTGCACCTTTTCTAGGTGTTTACGTAGTGTGGCATTTAGGGAGGAAGACCAGGTAGGGGAGGCATAGGTGAGCTTGGGAAGTATGAATGTTGAGTAAACACTGAGGAACTCGGGTGCAGGAACTCCGAGGGACTTGAGTCGGCGGAGGAGGTGGAGACGGAAACTGGAGGGTTTGACAACTTCACTGACGTGTGGTTTCCAATTTAGTTTGTTGTCTATGGTGACGCCGAAGAGCTTAGTGGAATTTACAACCTGGAGTGTGTTGGGACCTAAAGTAATGGAAGGGGGTGGGATAACGTCGGAGGAGAGGTTGATGTGCATAACCATGGTCTTGGTATGGTTGATGGTGACGTGGTTGTTGATGGCCCAGATTTGGAGACTGTTCAATATCAATCGGCTG